>NW_027440815.1:40000-50000 GCF_031893055.1 Leptodactylus fuscus | reverse complement strand
GGACAAGGGAGTGGCAAAAGACTAGCTGACTTCAGTGTGCTTTTCAAAATATGCGTTTTCCCAAATATGCGGGAGGCCGGCCCGGGGTTCCAGGAGAGACGGGGAGATTGTCCCTGAAGGCCGAGAAGCCGGGCCGACCCGGGGCCACCCCAGCCTGGGTGAAGCCAGAGGCCAAGTCCCTAGCAGGTGGCAGGCTGCATTCTGCTAAGTGTCTACCAGAGGGAGACACTTCCAGGAGACCCAGGGGGCCGAGCCTGAGGCGGCAGGCCGGCCATGGGTTCCAGGAGAGAGGGAGAGATTGTCCCAGGCGGCTGGGAAAAGGCAGGGCTACCCGAGCCTGGGTAACGCCAGAGACTAAGTCCCTAGCAGGTGGCAGGCTGCAATCTGCTAAAAATCCACCGGATGGCAACGGAGAGCCGCGCTCCCCGGCTTGTCCACAAGGCGGCTCCACTTCCAGGAAACCCAGGGGGGCGAGCCTGAGGCGGCAGGCCGGCCATGGGTTCCAGGAGAGAGGGAGAGATTGTCCCAGGCGGCTGGGAAAGCCAGGGCTACCCGAGCCTGGGTACATGCCGGAGGCTGAGTCCCTAGCAGGCGGCAGGCTGAATTCTGCTAAGTGTCTACCAAGAGGGCACCACTTCCAGGCAACCCAGGGGGCTAAGCCTGAGGCGGCAGGCTGGCCCAGGGTTCCAGGAGAGAGGGAGAGATTGTCCCAGGCGGCTGGGAAAGCCAGGCCTACCCAGGGCTACCCGAGCCTGGGTAATGCCGGAGGCTAAGTCCCTAGCAGGTGGAAGGCTGCATTCTGCTAAGTGTCTACCAAGAGGGCACCACTTCCAGGCAACCCAGGGGGCTAAGCCTGAGGCGGCAGGCAGGCCCAGGGTTCCAGGAGAGAGGGAGAGATTGTCCCAGGCGGCTGGGAAAGCCAGGCCTACCCAGGGCTACCCGAGCCTGGGTAACGCCGGAGGCTAAGTCCCTAGCAGGTGGAAGGCTGCAATCTGCTAAAAATCCACCGGATGGCAACGGAGAGGCGCGCTCCCCGGCTTGTCCACAAGGCGGCGCCAGCATTCAGGTTGCAGGCTGCATTCTGCTAAAAATCCACCGGATGGCAACGGAGAGCCGCTCTCCCCGGCTCGTCCACAAGGCGGCGCCACTTCCAGGAGACCCAGGGGGGCGAGCCTGAGGCGGCAGGCTGGCCCAGGGTTCCAGGAGAGAGGGAGAGATTGTCCCAGGCGGCTGGGAGAGCCAGGCCTACCCAGGGCTACCCGAGCCTGGGTAATGCCGGAGGCTCAGTCCCTAGCAGGTGGCAGGCTGCATTCTGCTAAGTGTCTACCAAGAGGGCACCACTTCCAGGCAACCCAGGGGGCTAAGCCTGAGGCGGCAGGCAGGCCCAGGGTTCCAGGAGAGAGGGAGAGATTGTCCCAGGCGGCTGGGAAAGCCAGGCCTACCCAGGGCTACCCGAGCCTGGGTAACGCCGGAGGCTAAGTCCCTAGCAGGTGGAAGGCTGCAATCTGCTAAAAATCCACCGGATGGCAACGGAGAGGCGCGCTCCCCGGCTTGTCCACAAGGCGGCGCCAGCATTCAGGTTGCAGGCTGCATTCTGCTAAAAATCCACCGGATGGCAACGGAGAGCCGCTCTCCCCGGCTCGTCCACAAGGCGGCGCCACTTCCAGGAGACCCAGGGGGGCGAGCCTGAGGCGGCAGGCTGGCCCAGGGTTCCAGGAGAGAGGGAGAGATTGTCCCAGGCGGCTGGGAGAGCCAGGCCTACCCAGGGCTACCCGAGCCTGGGTAATGCCGGAGGCTCAGTCCCTAGCAGGTGGCAGGCTGCATTCTGCTAAGTGTCTACCAAGAGGGCACCACTTCCAGGCAACCCAGGGGGCTAAGCCTGAGGCGGCAGGCAGGCCCAGGGTTCCAGGAGAGAGGGAGAGATTGTCCCAGGCGGCTGGGAAAGCCAGGCCTACCCAGGGCTACCCGAGCCTGGGTAACGCCGGAGGCTAAGTCCCTAGCAGGTGGAAGGCTGCAATCTGCTAAAAATCCACCGGATGGCAACGGAGAGGCGCGCTCCCCGGCTTGTCCACAAGGCGGCGCCAGCATTCAGGTTGCAGGCTGCATTCTGCTAAAAATCCACCGGATGGCAACGGAGAGCCGCTCTCCCCGGCTCGTCCACAAGGCGGCGCCACTTCCAGGAGACCCAGGGGGGCGAGCCTGAGGCGGCAGGCTGGCCCAGGGTTCCAGGAGAGAGGGAGAGATTGTCCCAGGCGGCTGGGAGAGCCAGGCCTACCCAGGGCTACCCGAGCCTGGGTAATGCCGGAGGCTCAGTCCCTAGCAGGTGGCAGGCTGCATTCTGCTAAGTGTCTACCAAGAGGGCACCACTTCCAGGCAACCCAGGGGGCTAAGCCTGAGGCGGCAGGCAGGCCCAGGGTTCCAGGAGAGAGGGAGAGATTGTCCCAGGCGGCTGGGAAAGCCAGGCCTACCCAGGGCTACCCGAGCCTGGGTAATGCCGGAGGCTCAGTCCCTAGCAGGTGGCAGGCTGCATTCTGCTAAGTGTCTACCAAGAGGGCACCACTTCCAGGCAACCCAGGGGGCTAAGCCTGAGGCGGCAGGCAGGCCCAGGGTTCCAGGAGAGAGGGAGAGATTGTCCCAGGCGGCTGGGAAAGCCAGGCCTACCCAGGGCTACCCGAGCCTGGGTAACGCCGGAGGCTAAGTCCCTAGCAGGTGGAAGGCTGCAATCTGCTAAAAATCCACCGGATGGCAACGGAGAGGCGCGCTCCCCGGCTTGTCCACAAGGCGGCGCCAGCATTCAGGTTGCAGGCTGCATTCTGCTAAAAATCCACCGGATGGCAACGGAGAGCCGCTCTCCCCGGCTCGTCCACAAGGCGGCGCCACTTCCAGGAGACCCAGGGGGGCGAGCCTGAGGCGGCAGGCTGGCCCAGGGTTCCAGGAGAGAGGGAGAGATTGTCCCAGGCGGCTGGGAGAGCCAGGCCTACCCAGGGCTACCCGAGCCTGGGTAATGCCGGAGGCTCAGTCCCTAGCAGGTGGCAGGCTGCATTCTGCTAAGTGTCTACCAAGAGGGCACCACTTCCAGGCAACCCAGGGGGCTAAGCCTGAGGCGGCAGGCAGGCCCAGGGTTCCAGGAGAGAGGGAGAGATTGTCCCAGGCGGCTGGGAAAGCCAGGCCTACCCAGGGCTACCCGAGCCTGGGTAACGCCGGAGGCTAAGTCCCTAGCAGGTGGAAGGCTGCAATCTGCTAAAAATCCACCGGATGGCAACGGAGAGGCGCGCTCCCCGGCTTGTCCACAAGGCGGCGCCAGCATTCAGGTTGCAGGCTGCATTCTGCTAAAAATCCACCGGATGGCAACGGAGAGCCGCTCTCCCCGGCTCGTCCACAAGGCGGCGCCACTTCCAGGAGACCCAGGGGGGCGAGCCTGAGGCGGCAGGCTGGCCCAGGGTTCCAGGAGAGAGGGAGAGATTGTCCCAGGCGGCTGGGAGAGCCAGGCCTACCCAGGGCTACCCGAGCCTGGGTAATGCCGGAGGCTCAGTCCCTAGCAGGTGGCAGGCTGCATTCTGCTAAGTGTCTACCAAGAGGGCACCACTTCCAGGCAACCCAGGGGGCTAAGCCTGAGGCGGCAGGCAGGCCCAGGGTTCCAGGAGAGAGGGAGAGATTGTCCCAGGCGGCTGGGAAAGCCAGGCCTACCCAGGGCTACCCGAGCCTGGGTAACGCCGGAGGCTAAGTCCCTAGCAGGTGGAAGGCTGCAATCTGCTAAAAATCCACCGGATGGCAACGGAGAGGCGCGCTCCCCGGCTTGTCCACAAGGCGGCGCCAGCATTCAGGTTGCAGGCTGCATTCTGCTAAAAATCCACCGGATGGCAACGGAGAGCCGCTCTCCCCGGCTCGTCCACAAGGCGGCGCCACTTCCGGGCGACCCAGGGGGCTAAGCCTGAGGGCGGCAGGCCGGCCCAGGGTTCCAGGAGAGAGGGAGAGATCGTCCCGGGCGGCTGGGAAAAAGCCAGGCCGACCCAGGGCTGCCGTTGCCTGGGTAATGCCGGAGGCCGAGTCCCTAGCAGGTGGCAGGCTGCTAGCGTCTACCAGAGGGCGAGATCCCGCCTCCCCGAGCGGCCGGGGAGAGAGGATTTGCAGGAGCTGACAGGCGCGCACGCAGAAGGGAAATCCCCCTTGGCGGCCGGGGGGAGAGACGATTTGCAGGAGCTGACAGGCGCGCACGCGCGCGCGCAGAAGGGAAAGTCCCCGGGCGGCCGCGGGGAGAGAGGAGAGATGATTGGCAGGAGCTGACAGGCGCGCACGCGCAGAAGGGAAGTCACCCTCGGCGGGCGGCGGGAGAGACGAT
The DNA here is from genome assembly GCF_031893055.1 of Leptodactylus fuscus. Classification (NCBI taxonomy): domain Eukaryota; kingdom Metazoa; phylum Chordata; class Amphibia; order Anura; family Leptodactylidae; genus Leptodactylus; species Leptodactylus fuscus. The sequence goes on along the minus strand of NW_027440815.1, from coordinate 45,661 downwards.
TTGCAGGAGCTGACAGGCGCGCACGCGCAGAAGGGAGAGTCGTCCCCCCCGGGCCGGGGAGAGAGATGATTGGCAGCCGGCGGAGGTAGCTGCCAGGCGGACCAGAAGGAGAACTGCGGCCGCTCCGAGCAGAAGGGAAATCCCCCGGGCCTCCGGGGAGACGAGCGGCCTCTGGCAGGCGCGGCGAGCCGGCGCCGGCGCCGCCATCCCGGGCGAGGCGACGGGCGCCTCCCGCCCGGCGCATATGGCACTTCCGTCGACACTTAGTCAAATTTTCAACTTTCAAAATTCCTCCGGCGGCCGTGTTTCACTCCGGGGAGCGGCGCCCTCACGCCGGCGGCGGCGCGCCTCGGCCGGCACGAAGGGGTACCACCTCGAGTCGGTGTCGGGGGTCCCGCCGTGGAACCGGGCGTCGGACGGCCCCGGAGGAGGCCTCGGAGCCGAAAAGGCACTACCGGAATGAGGTTGAATTTGACGGCCGGATCCGGGCCGGAGTTCCACAAAGTCGGACACTTTGAGTGGTTGGTCTTCATGTAATGGGACAGGTGACACTCTCTCTGTGACCTACTTTTGAACACCCCCGTCAAGAACCGTGTCCGAGACAGCGTGTGCTGTCAATTAGCTTACCAAAAGTCAGAGTACCAGGGCATCGGACACCCGACTCTGACAAAGTCCCAGTGAACTCTGCTGACAGGCCGCCGACGGCGGATCCCTGCGGGGGGGAGGCAGAGCGAGGGCACCGCCCCCCCGGGTTGCGAGACAAGCCTCTTTAGGTCGCGTGGCAAGCCTCGGTTTTCAGGCGGGCGCTTCCCGCCGAGCCAATCGGCACTTTTAGACACTTTTGGGGAAAAAAAAAAGAAAAAGTCAAACTTTGAAAAATAAATAACCAACGAAACACGGACCAATGAGAACCGCTTCCGGCTGGTCGCGGAAGGGAGAGATGATTGGCAGGAGCTGCCCTGCGCGCTAGAATGAGAACTGCGGCCGCTCCGAGCAGAAGGGAAATCCCCCGGGCGGGCCAGGGGAGACGAGCGGCCGCTGGCAGGTACGGCGAGAGGGCGCCGGTGCCGCCATCCCGGGCGAGGCGACGGGCGCCCCCCGCTGAGCCGATCGGCTCTCGGACACTTTGGGGAAAAAAATAAAAAATAAAAAAGGCAAACTTTGAAATAAAACCCCACGAAACACGGACCTCGGTGAGATCCCCCGGGCGGCCGGGGAGAGATGATTGGCAGGAGCTGCCAGGCGCGCAGAAGGGAAGTCCCCCTGTGCGGCCGGGGAGAGATGATTGGCAGCAGGCGGAGGCAGCCGCCAGGCGGACCAGAAGGAGAACTGCGGCCGCTCCGAGCAGAAGGGAAATCCCCCGGCGCGGGCCAGGGGAGACGAGCGGCCGCTGGCAGGTACGGCGAGAGGGCGCCGGTGCCGCCATCCCGGGGGAGGCGACGGGCGCCTCCCGCCGAGCCGATCGGCACTTTTAGACACTTTGGGGGAAAAAGACCGACATTTTAATAAACCCCATACAACACGGACCAGTGAGAACTGCAGCCGGCCGGCCGGCCGGCCGGCGCAGAAGGGAGGTCCCCCGGGAGGGCCGGGGGAGAGATGATTGGCAGGCGGAGGTAGCTGCCAGGCGCGCGCAGAAGGGAAGTTCCCCCGGGCGGCCGGGGGGAGAGAGAGAGAGAGATGATTGGCAGCCGGCGGAGGTAGCTGCCAGGCGGACCAGAACGAGAACTGCGGCCGCTCGGAGCGGAAGGGGAAGTCTGAGGCGGCAGGCCGGCCCAGGGTTCATGGAGAGAGGGAGAGATTGTCCCAGGCGGCTGGGAAAAAAGCCAGGCCGACCCAGGGCCACCCCAGCCTGGGTAAAGCCAGAGGATAAGTCCCTAGCAGGCGGCAGGCTGCGTTCTGCTAAGTGTCTACCGAGAGGGCACCACTTCCAGGCAACCCAGGGGGCTAAGCCTGAGGCGGCAGGCTGGCCCAGGGTTCCAGGAGAAGAGGGAGAGATCGTCCCAGGCGGCTGGGAAAGCCAGGCCTACCCAGGGCTACCCGAGCCTGGGCACATGCCGGAGGCTAAGTCCCTAGCAGGTGGAAGGCTGCAATCTGCTAAAAATCCACCGGATGGCAACGGAGAGCCGCAGTCCCCGGCTCGTCCACAAGGCGGCGCCAGCACTCGGGTTGCAGGCTGCATTCTGCTAAAAATCCACCGGATGGCAACGGAGAGCCGCTCTCCCCGGCTCGTCCACAAGGCGGCGCCACTTCCAGGCGACCCAGGGGGCTAAGCCTGAGGCGGCAGGCCGGCCCAGGGTTCCAGGAGAGAGAGGGAGAGATCGTCCCAGGCGGCTGGGAAAGCCAGGCCGACCCAGGGCTACCCGAGCCTGGGTAAAGCCAGAGGCTAAGTCCCTAGCAGGTGGCAGGCTGCATGCTGCCAAGTGTCTACCGAGAGGGCACCACTTCCAGGCGACCCAGGGGGCTAAGCCTGAGGCGGCAGGCTGGCCCAGGGTTCCAGGAGAGAGGGAGAGATTGTCCCAGGCGGCTGGGAAAGCCAGGGCTACCCGAGCCTGGGTACATGCCGGAGGCTGAGTCCCTAGCAGGCGGCAGGCTGAATTCTGCTAAGTGTCTACCAGAGGGCGACACTTCCAGGAGACCCAGGGGGCTAAGCCTGAGGCGGCAGGCTGGCCCAGGGTTCCAGGAGAGAGGGAGAGATTGACCCAGGCGGCTGGGAAAGCCAGGCCTACCCAGGGCCACCCGAGCCTGGGTACATGCCGGAGGCTAAGTCCCTAGCAGGTGGAAGGCTGCAATTTGCTATGGAAAGCTGCAATTTGCTAAAAATCCACCGGATGGCAACGGAGAGCGGCTCTCCCCGGCTCGTCCACAAGGCGGCGCCACTTCCAGGCGACCCAGGGGGCTAAGCCTGAGGCGGCAGGCCGGCCCAGGGTTCCAGGAGAGAGGGAGAGATTGTCCCAGGCGGCTGGGAAAGCCAGGCCGACCCAGGGCTACCCGAGCCTGGGTAAAGCCAGAGGCTAAGTCCCTAGCAGGTGGCAGGCTGCATTCTGCTAAGTGTCTACCAAGAGGGCACCACTTCCAGGCAACCCAGGGGGCTAAGCCTGAGGCGGCAGGCTGGCCCAGGGTTCCAGGAGAAGAAGGAGAGATCGTCCCAGGCGGCTGGGAAAGCCAGGCCTACCCAGGGCTACCCGAGCCTGGGTACATGCCGGAGGCTAAGTCCCTAGCAGGTGGAAGGCTGCAATTTGCTATGGAAAGCTGCAATTTGCTAAAAATCCACCGGATGGCAACGGAGAGCGGCTCTCCCCGGCTCGTCCACAAGGCGGCGCCACTTCCAGGCGACCCAGGGGGCTAAGCCTGAGGCGGCAGGCCGGCCCAGGGTTCCAGGAGAGAGGGAGAGATTGTCCCAGGCGGCTGGGAAAGCCAGGCCGACCCAGGGCTACCCGAGCCTGGGTAAAGCCAGAGGCTAAGTCCCTAGCAGGTGGCAGGCTGCATTCTGCTAAGTGTCTACCAAGAGGGCACCACTTCCAGGCGACCCAGGGGGCTAAGCCTGAGGCGGCAGGCTGGCCCAGGGTTCCAGGAGAGAGGGAGAGATTTGTCCCAGGCGGCTGGGAAAGCCAGGCCTACCCAGGGCTACCAGAGCCTGGGTACATGCCGGAGGCTAAGTCCCTAGCAGGTGGAAGGCTGCAATTTGCTATGGAAAGCTGCAATTTGCTAAAAATCCACCGGATGGCAACGGAGAGCGGCTCTCCCCGGCTCGTCCACAAGGCGGCGCCACTTCCAGGCGACCCAGGGGGCTAAGCCTGAGGCGGCAGGCCGGCCCAGGGTTCCAGGACAGAGGGAGAGATCGTCCCAGGCGGCTGGGAAAAGCCAGGCCGACCCAGGGCTGCCGGAGCCTGGGTAATGCCAGAGGCCGAGTCCCTAGCAGGTGGCAGGCTGCTAGCGTCTACCAGAGGGCGAGATCCCGCCTCCCCGAGCGGCCGGGGAGAGAGGATTTGCAGGAGCTGACAGGCGCGCAGAAGGGAAATCCGGAGAGATGATTGGCAGCCGGCGGAGGCAGCCGCCAGGCGGACCGGAAGGAGAACTGCGGCCGCTGGGAGCGGAAGGGAAATCCCCCGGGCGTCCGGGGAGACTAGCGGCCGCGGCAGGCGCGGCGACCCGGCGCCGGTGCCGCCATCCCGGGCGAGGCGACGGGCGCCTCCCCGCCGGCGCGGTTGGCACTTCCGTCGACACTTTGCCAAATTTTCAACTTTCAAAATTCCTCCGGCGGCCGTTTTTCACACCGGGGAGCGGCGTCCTCACGCCGGCGGCGGCGCACCTCGGCCGGCAAAAAGGGGTACCTCCTCGAGTCGGTGTCGGGGGTCCCGCCGTGGAACCGGGCGTCGGACGGCCCCGGAGGAGGCCTCGGAGCGGAAAAGGCACTACCGGAATGAGGTTGAATTTGACGGCCGGATCCGGGCCGGAGTTCCACAAAGTCGGACACTTTGAGTGGTTGGTCTTCATGTAATGGGACAGGTGACACTCTCTCTGTGACCTACTTTTGAACACCCCCGTCAAGAACCGTGTCCGAGACAGCGAGTCCTGTCAATTAGCTTACCAAAAGTCAGAGTACCAGGGGATCGGACACCCGACTCTGACAAAGTCCCAGTGAACTCTGCTCACAGGCCGCCGACGGCGGATCCCCGCGGGGGGGAGGCAGAGCGAGGGCACCGCCCCCCCGGGTTGCGTGACAAGCCTCTTCAGGTCGCGTGGCAAGCCGCAGTTTTCAGGCGGGCGCCTCCCGCCGAGCCGATCGGCACTTAGACGCTTTGGGGGAAAAAAAGGTCAAACGCACAAAAAAAAAACCCCATAAAACACGGACCATAAGAGATCCCCCGGGCGGCCGGGGAGAGATGATTGGCAGGAGCTGACAGGCGCGCAGAAGGGAAATCCCCCGAGCGGCCGCTGGCAGGCACGGCGACCCGGCGCCGGTGCCGCCATCCCGGGCGAGGCGACGGGCGCCCCCCGCTGAGCCGATCGGCTCTTAGACACTTTGGGGAAAAAAAAGACAAACTTTGAAATAAAACCCCACGAAACACGGACCTTAACGAGATCCCCCGGGCGGCCGGGGAGAGATGATTGGCAGGAGCTGCCAGGCGCGCAGAAGGGAAATCCCCCTTGGCGGCCGGGGAGAGATGATTGGCAGGAGCTGACAGGCGCGCAGAAGGGAAATCCCCCGGGCGGCCGGGGAGAGATGATTGGCAGCCGGCGGAGGCAGCCGCCAGGCGGACCAGAAGGAGAACTGCGGCCGCTGGGAGCGGAAGGGAAATCCCCCGGGCGTCCGGGGAGACTAGCGGCCGCTGGCAGGCGCGGCGACCCGGCGCCGGTGCCGCCATCCCGGGCGAGGCGACGGGCGCCTCCCCGCCGGCGCGGTTGGCACTTCCGTCGACACTTTGCCAAATTTTCAACTTTCAAAATTCCTCCGGCGGCCGTTTTTCACACCGGGGAGCGGCGTCCTCACGCCGGCGGCGGCGCACCTCGGCCGGCAAAAAGGGGTACCACCTCGAGTCGGTGTCGGGGGTCCCGCCGTGGAACCGGGCGTCGGACGGCCCCGGAGGAGGCCTCGGAGCGGAAAAGGCACTACCGGAATGAGGTTGAATTTGACGGCCGGATCCGGGCCGGAGTTCC
>NW_027440815.1:15000-30000 GCF_031893055.1 Leptodactylus fuscus | reverse complement strand
TTCCAGGAGAGAGGGAGAGATTGTCCCAGGCGGCTGGGAAAAGGCAGGGCTACCCGAGCCTGGGTAACGCCAGAGACTAAGTCCCTAGCAGGTGGCAGGCTGCAATCTGCTAAAAATCCACCGGATGGCAACGGAGAGCCGCGCTCCCCGGCTTGTCCACAAGGCGGCTCCACTTCCAGGAAACCCAGGGGGGCGAGCCTGAGGCGGCAGGCCGGCCATGGGTTCCAGGAGAGAGGGAGAGATTGTCCCAGGCGGCTGGGAAAGCCAGGGCTACCCGAGCCTGGGTACATGCCGGAGGCTGAGTCCCTAGCAGGCGGCAGGCTGAATTCTGCTAAGTGTCTACCAAGAGGGCACCACTTCCAGGCAACCCAGGGGGCTAAGCCTGAGGCGGCAGGCTGGCCCAGGGTTCCAGGAGAGAGGGAGAGATTGTCCCAGGCGGCTGGGAAAGCCAGGCCTACCCAGGGCTACCCGAGCCTGGGTAATGCCGGAGGCTAAGTCCCTAGCAGGTGGAAGGCTGCATTCTGCTAAGTGTCTACCAAGAGGGCACCACTTCCAGGCAACCCAGGGGGCTAAGCCTGAGGCGGCAGGCAGGCCCAGGGTTCCAGGAGAGAGGGAGAGATTGTCCCAGGCGGCTGGGAAAGCCAGGCCTACCCAGGGCTACCCGAGCCTGGGTAACGCCGGAGGCTAAGTCCCTAGCAGGTGGAAGGCTGCAATCTGCTAAAAATCCACCGGATGGCAACGGAGAGGCGCGCTCCCCGGCTTGTCCACAAGGCGGCGCCAGCATTCAGGTTGCAGGCTGCATTCTGCTAAAAATCCACCGGATGGCAACGGAGAGCCGCTCTCCCCGGCTCGTCCACAAGGCGGCGCCACTTCCAGGAGACCCAGGGGGGCGAGCCTGAGGCGGCAGGCTGGCCCAGGGTTCCAGGAGAGAGGGAGAGATTGTCCCAGGCGGCTGGGAGAGCCAGGCCTACCCAGGGCTACCCGAGCCTGGGTAATGCCGGAGGCTCAGTCCCTAGCAGGTGGCAGGCTGCATTCTGCTAAGTGTCTACCAAGAGGGCACCACTTCCAGGCAACCCAGGGGGCTAAGCCTGAGGCGGCAGGCAGGCCCAGGGTTCCAGGAGAGAGGGAGAGATTGTCCCAGGCGGCTGGGAAAGCCAGGCCTACCCAGGGCTACCCGAGCCTGGGTAACGCCGGAGGCTAAGTCCCTAGCAGGTGGAAGGCTGCAATCTGCTAAAAATCCACCGGATGGCAACGGAGAGGCGCGCTCCCCGGCTTGTCCACAAGGCGGCGCCAGCATTCAGGTTGCAGGCTGCATTCTGCTAAAAATCCACCGGATGGCAACGGAGAGCCGCTCTCCCCGGCTCGTCCACAAGGCGGCGCCACTTCCAGGAGACCCAGGGGGGCGAGCCTGAGGCGGCAGGCTGGCCCAGGGTTCCAGGAGAGAGGGAGAGATTGTCCCAGGCGGCTGGGAGAGCCAGGCCTACCCAGGGCTACCCGAGCCTGGGTAATGCCGGAGGCTCAGTCCCTAGCAGGTGGCAGGCTGCATTCTGCTAAGTGTCTACCAAGAGGGCACCACTTCCAGGCAACCCAGGGGGCTAAGCCTGAGGCGGCAGGCAGGCCCAGGGTTCCAGGAGAGAGGGAGAGATTGTCCCAGGCGGCTGGGAAAGCCAGGCCTACCCAGGGCTACCCGAGCCTGGGTAACGCCGGAGGCTAAGTCCCTAGCAGGTGGAAGGCTGCAATCTGCTAAAAATCCACCGGATGGCAACGGAGAGGCGCGCTCCCCGGCTTGTCCACAAGGCGGCGCCAGCATTCAGGTTGCAGGCTGCATTCTGCTAAAAATCCACCGGATGGCAACGGAGAGCCGCTCTCCCCGGCTCGTCCACAAGGCGGCGCCACTTCCAGGAGACCCAGGGGGGCGAGCCTGAGGCGGCAGGCTGGCCCAGGGTTCCAGGAGAGAGGGAGAGATTGTCCCAGGCGGCTGGGAGAGCCAGGCCTACCCAGGGCTACCCGAGCCTGGGTAATGCCGGAGGCTCAGTCCCTAGCAGGTGGCAGGCTGCATTCTGCTAAGTGTCTACCAAGAGGGCACCACTTCCAGGCAACCCAGGGGGCTAAGCCTGAGGCGGCAGGCAGGCCCAGGGTTCCAGGAGAGAGGGAGAGATTGTCCCAGGCGGCTGGGAAAGCCAGGCCTACCCAGGGCTACCCGAGCCTGGGTAATGCCGGAGGCTCAGTCCCTAGCAGGTGGCAGGCTGCATTCTGCTAAGTGTCTACCAAGAGGGCACCACTTCCAGGCAACCCAGGGGGCTAAGCCTGAGGCGGCAGGCAGGCCCAGGGTTCCAGGAGAGAGGGAGAGATTGTCCCAGGCGGCTGGGAAAGCCAGGCCTACCCAGGGCTACCCGAGCCTGGGTAACGCCGGAGGCTAAGTCCCTAGCAGGTGGAAGGCTGCAATCTGCTAAAAATCCACCGGATGGCAACGGAGAGGCGCGCTCCCCGGCTTGTCCACAAGGCGGCGCCAGCATTCAGGTTGCAGGCTGCATTCTGCTAAAAATCCACCGGATGGCAACGGAGAGCCGCTCTCCCCGGCTCGTCCACAAGGCGGCGCCACTTCCAGGAGACCCAGGGGGGCGAGCCTGAGGCGGCAGGCTGGCCCAGGGTTCCAGGAGAGAGGGAGAGATTGTCCCAGGCGGCTGGGAGAGCCAGGCCTACCCAGGGCTACCCGAGCCTGGGTAATGCCGGAGGCTCAGTCCCTAGCAGGTGGCAGGCTGCATTCTGCTAAGTGTCTACCAAGAGGGCACCACTTCCAGGCAACCCAGGGGGCTAAGCCTGAGGCGGCAGGCAGGCCCAGGGTTCCAGGAGAGAGGGAGAGATTGTCCCAGGCGGCTGGGAAAGCCAGGCCTACCCAGGGCTACCCGAGCCTGGGTAACGCCGGAGGCTAAGTCCCTAGCAGGTGGAAGGCTGCAATCTGCTAAAAATCCACCGGATGGCAACGGAGAGGCGCGCTCCCCGGCTTGTCCACAAGGCGGCGCCAGCATTCAGGTTGCAGGCTGCATTCTGCTAAAAATCCACCGGATGGCAACGGAGAGCCGCTCTCCCCGGCTCGTCCACAAGGCGGCGCCACTTCCAGGAGACCCAGGGGGGCGAGCCTGAGGCGGCAGGCTGGCCCAGGGTTCCAGGAGAGAGGGAGAGATTGTCCCAGGCGGCTGGGAGAGCCAGGCCTACCCAGGGCTACCCGAGCCTGGGTAATGCCGGAGGCTCAGTCCCTAGCAGGTGGCAGGCTGCATTCTGCTAAGTGTCTACCAAGAGGGCACCACTTCCAGGCAACCCAGGGGGCTAAGCCTGAGGCGGCAGGCAGGCCCAGGGTTCCAGGAGAGAGGGAGAGATTGTCCCAGGCGGCTGGGAAAGCCAGGCCTACCCAGGGCTACCCGAGCCTGGGTAACGCCGGAGGCTAAGTCCCTAGCAGGTGGAAGGCTGCAATCTGCTAAAAATCCACCGGATGGCAACGGAGAGGCGCGCTCCCCGGCTTGTCCACAAGGCGGCGCCAGCATTCAGGTTGCAGGCTGCATTCTGCTAAAAATCCACCGGATGGCAACGGAGAGCCGCTCTCCCCGGCTCGTCCACAAGGCGGCGCCACTTCCAGGAGACCCAGGGGGGCGAGCCTGAGGCGGCAGGCTGGCCCAGGGTTCCAGGAGAGAGGGAGAGATTGTCCCCGGCGGCTGGGAGAGCCAGGCCGACTCAGGGCTCCATAAGCCCGGTAGAAGCTGAAGATTAAGCCCCCAGTCTACCAGCTACCCTCCCTGGAGCTCAGCTTAGGGAGAAGTCTCATTTAGCTGGATAAGTCACATTCGGGCGGACAAGTCACATTTGCCAGCATAAGTCACATTTGGGAGGACAAGTCACATTTCCCAGCATAAGTCACATTTGGGAGGACAAGTCACATTTGCCAGCATAAGTCACATTTGCCAGCATAAGTCACATTTGCCAGCATAAGTCACATTTGCCAGCATAAGTCACATTTGCCAGCATAAGTCACATTTGCCAGCATAAGTCACATTTGCCAGCATAAGTCACATTTGCCAGCATAAGTCACATTTGCCAGCATAAGTCACATTTGGGAGGACAAGTCACATTTCCCAGCATAAGTCACATTTGCCAGCATAAGTCACATTTGCCAGCATAAGTCACATTTGCCAGCATAAGTCACATTTGCCAGCATAAGTCACATTTGCCAGCATAAGTCACATTTGCCAGCATAAGTCACATTTGGGAGGACAAGTCACATTTCCCAGCATAAGTCACATTTGCCAGCATAAGTCACATTTGCCAGCATAAGTCACATTTGCCAGCATAAGTCACATTTGCCAGCATAAGTCACATTTCCAAGCATAAGTCACATTTCCAAGCATAAGTCACAGTTGGACTTAATAGTCGGGCCCAGAGAGATTCCCATGAGTGCTATCTCTGGCAGTGGGCTTAATAGTCGGCCCCGGAGGGTCGGCGGTGGGACTTAATAGTCGGCCCCGGAGGGTCGGCGGTGGGACTTAATAGTCGGCCCCGGAGGGTCGGCGGTGGGACTTAATAGTCGGCCCCGGAGGGTCGGCGGTGGGACTTAATAGTCGGCCCCGGAGGGTCGGCGGTGGGACTTAATAGTCGGCCCCGGAGGGTCGGCGGTGGGACTTAATAGTCGGCCCCGGAGGGTCGGCGGTGGGACTTAATAGTCGGCCCCGGAGGGTCGGCGGTGGGACTTAATAGTCGGCCCCGGAGGGTCGGCGGTGGGACTTAATAGTCGGCCCCGGAGGGTCGGCGGTGGGACTTAATAGTCGGCCCCGGAGGGTCGGCGGTGGGACTTAATAGTCGGCCCCGGAGGGTCGGCGGTGGGACTTAATAGTCGGCCCCGGAGGGTCGGCGGTGGGACTTAATAGTCGGCCCCGGAGGGTCGGCGGTGGGACTTAATAGTCGGCCCCGGAGGGTCGGCGGTGGGACTTAATAGTCGGCCCCGGAGGGTCGGCGGTGGGACTTAATAGTCGGCCCCGGAGGGTCGGCGGTGGGACTTAATAGTCGGCCCCGGAGGGTCGGCGGTGGGACTTAATAGTCGGCCCCGGAGGGTCGGCGGTGGGACTTAATAGTCGGCCCCGGAGGGTCGGCGGTGGGACTTAATAGTCGGCCCCGGAGGGTCGGCGGTGGGACTTAATAGTCGGCCCCGGAGGGTCGGCGGTGGGACTTAATAGTCGGCCCCGGAGGGTCGGCGGTGGGACTTAATAGTCGGCCCCGGAGAGACTTCCAGGGACGGCCGTTTGTCAGGGGGCTTAATGGCGGGGTCCGATCGGCCTCCCGTGGAAGCCTGCCTGGGGGAGCGGTGAGGACTCTTGAGGGCCAGCGGAAGGAAGAGGTGGTGCTGTATTTGACCCCGGCTGCCGGGAGATGGGGAGCTGGAGGGTTGCCCCGAGGCGGGGTCTGCAGGGAGAACCGGGTTCCGGAGCGGGCGGGCCTAGGGGAGGCAAGCCGGGCCGGGGCTCACCCTCCTGGGCAGGGTCCGAGGGGAGCTTCCCCCTGAGAGAACTTCCACTTCCGTAGACACTTTGACAAAAAAAACCCCCCAAAAAAACGGAGCCCCCGAGGAGGCCTTCCTGCGGCGAGCGCCAGGCCGGGCTGGGGCTACCCAAGCCTGGGTACATGCCGGAGGCTGAGTCCCTAACAGGTGGAAGGCTGCATTCTGCTAAGTGTCTACCAGAGGGCGACACTTCCAGGAGACCCAGGGGGCTAAGCCTGAGGCGGCAGGCTGGCCCAGGGTTCCAGGAGAGAGGGAGAGACCGTCCCAGGCGGCTGGGAGAGCCAGGCCTACCCAGGGCTACCCGAGCCGGGGTACATGCCGGAGGCTAAGTCCCTAGCAGGTGGAAGGCTGCATTCTGCTAAGTGTCTACCAGAGGGCGACACTTCCAGGAGACCCAGGGGGCTAAGCCTGAGGCGGCAGGCTGGCCCAGGGTTCCAGGAGGGAGGGAGAGATCGTCCCGGGCGGCTGGGAAAAAAGCCAGGCCGACCCAGGGCTACCCGAGCCTGGGCAAAGCCAGAGGCTAAGTCCCTAGCAGGTGGCAGGCTGCGTTCTGCTAAGTGTCTTCCAGAGGGAGACACTTCCAGGAGACCCAGGGGGCTAAGCCTGAGGGCGGCAGGCCGGCCATGGGTTCCAGGAGGGAGGGAGAGATTGTCCCAGGCGGCTGGGAAAGCCAGGGCTACCCGAGCCTGGGTAACGCCAGAGACTTAGTCCCTAGCAGCTGGCAGGCTGCAATCTGCTAAAAATCCACCGGATGGCAACGGAGAGCCGCAGTCCCCGGCTCGTCCACAAGGCGGCGCCAGCACTCGGGTTGCAGGCTGCATTCTGTTAAAAATCCACCGGATGGCAACGTAGAGCCGCTCTCCCCGGCTCATCCACAAGGCGGCGCCACTTCCAGGCGACCCAGGGGGCTAAGCCTGAGGTGGCAGGCCGGCCCAGGGTTCCAGGAGAGAGGGAGAGATCGTCCCGGGCGGCTGGGAAAAAAGCCAGGCCGACCCAGGGCTACCCAAGCCTGGGTAAAGCCAGAGGCTAAGTCCCTAGCAGGTGGCAGGCTGCGTTCTGCTAAGTGTCTTCCAGAGGGAGACACTTCCAGGAGACCCAGGGGGCTAAGCCTGAGGCGGCAGGCTGGCCCAGGGTTCCAGGAGAGAGGGAGAGACCGTCCCAGGCGGCTGGGAGAGCCAGGCCTACCCAGGGCTACCCGAGCCGGGGTACATGCCGGAGGCTAAGTCCCTAGCAGGTGGAAGGCTGCATTCTGCTAAGTGTCTACCAGAGGGCGACACTTCCAGGAGACCCAGGGGGCTAAGCCTGAGGCGGCAGGCTGGCCCAGGGTTCCAGGAGAGAGGGAGAGACCGTCCCAGGCGGCTGGGAGAGCCAGGCCTACCCAGGGCTACCCGAGCCTGGGTACATGCCGGAGGCTAAGTCCCTAACAGGTGGAAGGCTGCGTTCTGCTAAGTGTCTACCAGAGGGCGACACTTCCAGGAGACCCAGGGGGCTAAGCCTGAGGCGGCAGGCTGGCCATGGGTTCCAGGAGGGAGGGAGAGATGGTCCCAGGCGGCTGGGAAAGCCAGGCCTACCCGAGCCTGGGTAATGCCAGAGGCTAAGTCCCTAGCAGGTGGAAGGCTGCAATCTGCTAAAAATCCACCGGATGGCAACGGAGAGCCGCAGTCCCCGGCTCGTCCACAAGGCGGCGCCAGCACTCGGGTTGCAGGCTGCATTCTGCTAAAAATCCACCGGATGGCAACGGAGAGCCGCTCTCCCCCGCTTGCCCACAAGGCGGCGCCACTTCCAGGCGACCCAGGGGGCTAAGCCTGAGGTGGCAGGCCGGCCCAGGGTTCCAGGAGAGAGGGAGAGATCGTCCCAGGCGGCTGGGACAGCCAGGCCTACCCGAGCCTGGGTAATGCCAGAGGCTAAGTCCCTAGCAGGTGGAAGGCTGCAATCTGCTAAAAATCCACCGGATGGCAACGGAGAGCCGCGGTCCCCGGCTCGTCCACAAGGCGGCGCCAGCACTCGGGTTGCAGGCTGCATTCTGCTAAAAATCCACCGGATGGCAACGGAGAGCCGCTCTCCCCCGCTTGTCCACAAGGCGGCGCCACTTCCAGGCGACCCAGGGGGCTAAGCCTGAGGGCGGCAGGCCGGCCCAGGGTTCCAGGAGAGAGGGAGAGATCGTCCCAGGCGGCTGGGACAGCCAGGCCGACCCGAGCCTGGGTAATGCCAGAGGCTAAGTCCCTAGCAGGTGGAAGGCTGCAATCTGCTAAGTGTCTACCAAGAGGGCACCACTTCCAGGCAACCCAGGGGGCTAAGCCTGAGGCGGCAGGCTGGCCCAGGGTTCCAGGAGAGAGGGAGAGATCGTCCCAGGCGGCTGGGAAAAAAGCCAGGCCGACCCAGGGCTACCCTAGCCTGGGTAAAGCCAGAGGCTAAGTCCCTAGCAGGCGGCAGGCTGCGTTCTGCTAAGTGACTTCCAGAGGGAGACACTTCCAGGAGACCCAGGGGGCTAAGCCTGAGGGCGGCAGGCCGGCCCAGGGTTCCAGGAGAGAGGGAGAGTTCGTCCCAGGCGGCTGGGAAAAAAGCCAGGCCTACCCAGGGCTACCCGAGCCTGGGTACATGCCGGAGGCTAAGTCCCTAGCAGGTGGAAGGCTGCAATCTGCTAAAAATCCACCGGATGGCAACGGAGAGCCGCGGTCCCCGGCTCGTCCACAAGGCGGCGCCAGCACTCGGGTTGCAGGCTGCATTCTGCTAAAAATCCACCGGATGGCAACGGAGAGCCGCTCTCCCCCGCTTGTCCACAAGGCGGCGCCACTTCCAGGCGACCCAGGGGGCTAAGCCTGAGGGCGGCAGGCCGGCCCAGGGTTCCAGGAGAGAGGGAGAGATCGTCCCAGGCGGCTGGGAAAGCCAGGCCTACCCAGGGCTACCCGAGCCTGGGTACATGCCGGAGGCTAAGTCCCTAGCAGGTGGAAGGCTGCATTCTGCTAAGTGTCTACCAGAGGTAGACGCTTCCAGGAAACCCAGGGGGCTAAGCCTGAGGGCGGCAGGCCGGCCATGGGCTCCAGGAGAGAGGGAGAGATTGTCCCAGGCGGCTGGGAAAGCCAGGCCTACCCAGGGCTACCCGAGCCTGGATACATGCCGGAGGCTAAGTCCCTAGCAGGTGGAAGGCTGCATTCTGCTAAAAATCCACCGGATGGCAACGGAGAGCCGCGGTCCCCGGCTCGTCCACAAGGCGGCGCCAGCACTCGGGTTGCAGGCTGCATTCTGCTAAAAATCCACCGGATGGCAACGGAGAGCCGCTCTCCCCGGCTCGTCCACAAGGCGGCGCCACTTCCAGGCGACCCAGGGGGCTAAGCCTGAGGGCGGCAGGCCGGCCCAGGGTTCCAGGAGAGAGGGAGAGATCGTCCCGGGCGGCTGGGAAAAAAGCCAGGCCGACCCAGGGCTACCCTAGCCTGGGTAAAGCCAGAGGCTAAGTCCCTAGCAAGGCGGTAGGCTGCGTTCTGCTAAGTGACTTCCAGAGGGAGACACTTCCAGGAGACCCAGGGGGCTAAGCCTGAGGGCGGCAGGCCGGCCCGGGGTTCCAGGAGAGAGGGAGAGATCGTCCCAGGCGGCTGGGAAAAAAGCCAGGCCGACCCAGGGCCACCCCAGCCTGGGTAAAGCCAGAGGATAAGTCCCTAGCAGGTGGAAAGCTGCAATTTGCTATGGAAAGCTGCAATTTGCTATGGAAAGCTGCAATTTGCTAAAAATCCACCGGATGGCAACGTAGAGCCGCTCTCCCCGGCTCGTCCACAAGGCGGCGCCACTTCCGGGCGACCCAGGGGGCTAAGCCTGAGGGCGGCAGGCCGGCCCAGGGTTCCAGGAGAGAGGGAGAGATCGTCCCGGGCGGCTGGGAAAAAGCCAGGCCGACCCAGGGCTGCCGTTGCCTGGGTAATGCCGGAGGCCGAGTCCCTAGCAGGTGGCAGGCTGCTAGCGTCTACCAGAGGGCGAGATCCCGCCTCCCCGAGCGGCCGGGGAGAGAGGATTTGCAGGAGCTGACAGGCGCGCACGCAGAAGGGAAATCCCCCTTGGCGGCCGGGGGGAGAGACGATTTGCAGGAGCTGACAGGCGCGCACGCGCGCGCGCAGAAGGGAAAGTCCCCGGGCGGCCGCGGGGAGAGAGGAGAGATGATTGGCAGGAGCTGACAGGCGCGCACGCGCAGAAGGGAAGTCACCCTCGGCGGGCGGCGGGAGAGACGATTTGCAGGAGCTGACAGGCGCGCACGCGCAGAAGGGAGAGTCGTCCCCCCCGGGCCGGGGAGAGAGATGATTGGCAGCCGGCGGAGGTAGCTGCCAGGCGGACCAGAAGGAGAACTGCGGCCGCTCCGAGCAGAAGGGAAATCCCCCGGGCCTCCGGGGAGACGAGCGGCCTCTGGCAGGCGCGGCGAGCCGGCGCCGGCGCCGCCATCCCGGGCGAGGCGACGGGCGCCTCCCGCCCGGCGCATATGGCACTTCCGTCGACACTTAGTCAAATTTTCAACTTTCAAAATTCCTCCGGCGGCCGTGTTTCACTCCGGGGAGCGGCGCCCTCACGCCGGCGGCGGCGCGCCTCGGCCGGCACGAAGGGGTACCACCTCGAGTCGGTGTCGGGGGTCCCGCCGTGGAACCGGGCGTCGGACGGCCCCGGAGGAGGCCTCGGAGCCGAAAAGGCACTACCGGAATGAGGTTGAATTTGACGGCCGGATCCGGGCCGGAGTTCCACAAAGTCGGACACTTTGAGTGGTTGGTCTTCATGTAATGGGACAGGTGACACTCTCTCTGTGACCTACTTTTGAACACCCCCGTCAAGAACCGTGTCCGAGACAGCGTGTGCTGTCAATTAGCTTACCAAAAGTCAGAGTACCAGGGCATCGGACACCCGACTCTGACAAAGTCCCAGTGAACTCTGCTGACAGGCCGCCGACGGCGGATCCCTGCGGGGGGGAGGCAGAGCGAGGGCACCGCCCCCCCGGGTTGCGAGACAAGCCTCTTTAGGTCGCGTGGCAAGCCTCGGTTTTCAGGCGGGCGCTTCCCGCCGAGCCAATCGGCACTTTTAGACACTTTTGGGGAAAAAAAAAAGAAAAAGTCAAACTTTGAAAAATAAATAACCAACGAAACACGGACCAATGAGAACCGCTTCCGGCTGGTCGCGGAAGGGAGAGATGATTGGCAGGAGCTGCCCTGCGCGCTAGAATGAGAACTGCGGCCGCTCCGAGCAGAAGGGAAATCCCCCGGGCGGGCCAGGGGAGACGAGCGGCCGCTGGCAGGTACGGCGAGAGGGCGCCGGTGCCGCCATCCCGGGCGAGGCGACGGGCGCCCCCCGCTGAGCCGATCGGCTCTCGGACACTTTGGGGAAAAAAATAAAAAATAAAAAAGGCAAACTTTGAAATAAAACCCCACGAAACACGGACCTCGGTGAGATCCCCCGGGCGGCCGGGGAGAGATGATTGGCAGGAGCTGCCAGGCGCGCAGAAGGGAAGTCCCCCTGTGCGGCCGGGGAGAGATGATTGGCAGCAGGCGGAGGCAGCCGCCAGGCGGACCAGAAGGAGAACTGCGGCCGCTCCGAGCAGAAGGGAAATCCCCCGGCGCGGGCCAGGGGAGACGAGCGGCCGCTGGCAGGTACGGCGAGAGGGCGCCGGTGCCGCCATCCCGGGGGAGGCGACGGGCGCCTCCCGCCGAGCCGATCGGCACTTTTAGACACTTTGGGGGAAAAAGACCGACATTTTAATAAACCCCATACAACACGGACCAGTGAGAACTGCAGCCGGCCGGCCGGCCGGCCGGCGCAGAAGGGAGGTCCCCCGGGAGGGCCGGGGGAGAGATGATTGGCAGGCGGAGGTAGCTGCCAGGCGCGCGCAGAAGGGAAGTTCCCCCGGGCGGCCGGGGGGAGAGAGAGAGAGAGATGATTGGCAGCCGGCGGAGGTAGCTGCCAGGCGGACCAGAACGAGAACTGCGGCCGCTCGGAGCGGAAGGGGAAGTCTGAGGCGGCAGGCCGGCCCAGGGTTCATGGAGAGAGGGAGAGATTGTCCCAGGCGGCTGGGAAAAAAGCCAGGCCGACCCAGGGCCACCCCAGCCTGGGTAAAGCCAGAGGATAAGTCCCTAGCAGGCGGCAGGCTGCGTTCTGCTAAGTGTCTACCGAGAGGGCACCACTTCCAGGCAACCCAGGGGGCTAAGCCTGAGGCGGCAGGCTGGCCCAGGGTTCCAGGAGAAGAGGGAGAGATCGTCCCAGGCGGCTGGGAAAGCCAGGCCTACCCAGGGCTACCCGAGCCTGGGCACATGCCGGAGGCTAAGTCCCTAGCAGGTGGAAGGCTGCAATCTGCTAAAAATCCACCGGATGGCAACGGAGAGCCGCAGTCCCCGGCTCGTCCACAAGGCGGCGCCAGCACTCGGGTTGCAGGCTGCATTCTGCTAAAAATCCACCGGATGGCAACGGAGAGCCGCTCTCCCCGGCTCGTCCACAAGGCGGCGCCACTTCCAGGCGACCCAGGGGGCTAAGCCTGAGGCGGCAGGCCGGCCCAGGGTTCCAGGAGAGAGAGGGAGAGATCGTCCCAGGCGGCTGGGAAAGCCAGGCCGACCCAGGGCTACCCGAGCCTGGGTAAAGCCAGAGGCTAAGTCCCTAGCAGGTGGCAGGCTGCATGCTGCCAAGTGTCTACCGAGAGGGCACCACTTCCAGGCGACCCAGGGGGCTAAGCCTGAGGCGGCAGGCTGGCCCAGGGTTCCAGGAGAGAGGGAGAGATTGTCCCAGGCGGCTGGGAAAGCCAGGGCTACCCGAGCCTGGGTACATGCCGGAGGCTGAGTCCCTAGCAGGCGGCAGGCTGAATTCTGCTAAGTGTCTACCAGAGGGCGACACTTCCAGGAGACCCAGGGGGCTAAGCCTGAGGCGGCAGGCTGGCCCAGGGTTCCAGGAGAGAGGGAGAGATTGACCCAGGCGGCTGGGAAAGCCAGGCCTACCCAGGGCCACCCGAGCCTGGGTACATGCCGGAGGCTAAGTCCCTAGCAGGTGGAAGGCTGCAATTTGCTATGGAAAGCTGCAATTTGCTAAAAATCCACCGGATGGCAACGGAGAGCGGCTCTCCCCGGCTCGTCCACAAGGCGGCGCCACTTCCAGGCGACCCAGGGGGCTAAGCCTGAGGCGGCAGGCCGGCCCAGGGTTCCAGGAGAGAGGGAGAGATTGTCCCAGGCGGCTGGGAAAGCCAGGCCGACCCAGGGCTACCCGAGCCTGGGTAAAGCCAGAGGCTAAGTCCCTAGCAGGTGGCAGGCTGCATTCTGCTAAGTGTCTACCAAGAGGGCACCACTTCCAGGCAACCCAGGGGGCTAAGCCTGAGGCGGCAGGCTGGCCCAGGGTTCCAGGAGAAGAAGGAGAGATCGTCCCAGGCGGCTGGGAAAGCCAGGCCTACCCAGGGCTACCCGAGCCTGGGTACATGCCGGAGGCTAAGTCCCTAGCAGGTGGAAGGCTGCAATTTGCTATGGAAAGCTGCAATTTGCTAAAAATCCACCGGATGGCAACGGAGAGCGGCTCTCCCCGGCTCGTCCACAAGGCGGCGCCACTTCCAGGCGACCCAGGGGGCTAAGCCTGAGGCGGCAGGCCGGCCCAGGGTTCCAGGAGAGAGGGAGAGATTGTCCCAGGCGGCTGGGAAAGCCAGGCCGACCCAGGGCTACCCGAGCCTGGGTAAAGCCAGAGGCTAAGTCCCTAGCAGGTGGCAGGCTGCATTCTGCTAAGTGTCTACCAAGAGGGCACCACTTCCAGGCGACCCAGGGGGCTAAGCCTGAGGCGGCAGGCTGGCCCAGGGTTCCAGGAGAGAGGGAGAGATTTGTCCCAGGCGGCTGGGAAAGCCAGGCCTACCCAGGGCTACCAGAGCCTGGGTACATGCCGGAGGCTAAGTCCCTAGCAGGTGGAAGGCTGCAATTTGCTATGGAAAGCTGCAATTTGCTAAAAATCCACCGGATGGCAACGGAGAGCGGCTCTCCCCGGCTCGTCCACAAGGCGGCGCCACTTCCAGGCGACCCAGGGGGCTAAGCCTGAGGCGGCAGGCCGGCCCAGGGTTCCAGGACAGAGGGAGAGATCGTCCCAGGCGGCTGGGAAAAGCCAGGCCGACCCAGGGCTGCCGGAGCCTGGGTAATGCCAGAGGCCGAGTCCCTAGCAGGTGGCAGGCTGCTAGCGTCTACCAGAGGGCGAGATCCCGCCTCCCCGAGCGGCCGGGGAGAGAGGATTTGCAGGAGCTGACAGGCGCGCAGAAGGGAAATCCGGAGAGATGATTGGCAGCCGGCGGAGGCAGCCGCCAGGCGGACCGGAAGGAGAACTGCGGCCGCTGGGAGCGGAAGGGAAATCCCCCGGGCGTCCGGGGAGACTAGCGGCCGCGGCAGGCGCGGCGACCCGGCGCCGGTGCCGCCATCCCGGGCGAGGCGACGGGCGCCTCCCCGCCGGCGCGGTTGGCACTTCCGTCGACACTTTGCCAAATTTTCAACTTTCAAAATTCCTCCGGCGGCCGTTTTTCACACCGGGGAGCGGCGTCCTCACGCCGGCGGCGGCGCACCTCGGCCGGCAAAAAGGGGTACCTCCTCGAGTCGGTGTCGGGGGTCCCGCCGTGGAACCGGGCGTCGGACGGCCCCGGAGGAGGCCTCGGAGCGGAAAAGGCACTACCGGAATGAGATTGAATTTGACGGCCGGATCCGGGCCGGAGTTCCACAAAGTCGGACACTTTGAGTGGTTGGTCTTCATGTAATGGGACAGGTGACACTCTCTCTGTGACCTACTTTTGAACACCCCCGTCAAGAACCGTGTCCGAGACAGCGAGTCCTGTCAATTAGCTTACCAAAAGTCAGAGTACCAGGGGATCGGACACCCGACTCTGACAAAGTCCCAGTGAACTCTGCTCACAGGCCGCCGACGGCGGATCCCCGCGGGGGGGAGGCAGAGCGAGGGCACCGCCCCCCCGGGTTGCGTGACAAGCCTCTTCAGGTCGCGTGGCAAGCCGCAGTTTTCAGGCGGGCGCCTCCCGCCGAGCCGATCGGCACTTAGACGCTTTGGGGGAAAAAAAGGTCAAACGCACAAAAAAAAAACCCCATAAAACACGGACCATAAGAGATCCCCCGGGCGGCCGGGGAGAGATGATTGGCAGGAGCTGACAGGCGCGCAGAAGGGAAATCCCCCGAGCGGCCGCTGGCAGGCACGGCGACCCGGCGCCGGTGCCGCCATCCCGGGCGAGGCGACGGGCGCCCCCCGCTGAGCCGATCGGCTCTTAGACACTTTGGGGAAAAAAAAGACAAACTTTGAAATAAAACCCCACGAAACACGGACCTTAACGAGATCCCCCGGGCGGCCGGGGAGAGATGATTGGCAGGAGCTGCCAGGCGCGCAGAAGGGAAATCCCCCTTGGCGGCCGGGGAGAGATGATTGGCAGGAGCTGACAGGCGCGCAGAAGGGAAATCCCCCGGGCGGCCGGGGAGAGATGATTGGCAGCC
>NW_027440815.1:0-5000 GCF_031893055.1 Leptodactylus fuscus | reverse complement strand
CCGGGACGCCGGAGTCGCTCGCCCCGCCTGCTGAGCGACCTCTTCTCCCGCCGGAGGGCCGGAGGGGGGAGACGGGACGGACGCCGGGACGCCGGCGGACGCCCGCTCCTCCTCCCCGCCGACCGGCGGCGAGCCCGGAGGGGGGACAAGGGAGTGGCAAAAGACTAGCTGACTTCAGTGTGCTTTTCAAAATATGCGTTTTCCCAAATATGCGGGAGGCCGGCCCGGGGTTCCAGGAGAGACGGGGAGATTGTCCCTGAAGGCCGAGAAGCCGGGCCGACCCGGGGCCACCCCAGCCTGGGTGAAGCCAGAGGCCAAGTCCCTAGCAGGTGGCAGGCTGCATTCTGCTAAGTGTCTACCAGAGGGAGACACTTCCAGGAGACCCAGGGGGCCGAGCCTGAGGCGGCAGGCCGGCCATGGGTTCCAGGAGAGAGGGAGAGATTGTCCCAGGCGGCTGGGAAAAGGCAGGGCTACCCGAGCCTGGGTAACGCCAGAGACTAAGTCCCTAGCAGGTGGCAGGCTGCAATCTGCTAAAAATCCACCGGATGGCAACGGAGAGCCGCGCTCCCCGGCTTGTCCACAAGGCGGCTCCACTTCCAGGAAACCCAGGGGGGCGAGCCTGAGGCGGCAGGCCGGCCATGGGTTCCAGGAGAGAGGGAGAGATTGTCCCAGGCGGCTGGGAAAGCCAGGGCTACCCGAGCCTGGGTACATGCCGGAGGCTGAGTCCCTAGCAGGCGGCAGGCTGAATTCTGCTAAGTGTCTACCAAGAGGGCACCACTTCCAGGCAACCCAGGGGGCTAAGCCTGAGGCGGCAGGCTGGCCCAGGGTTCCAGGAGAGAGGGAGAGATTGTCCCAGGCGGCTGGGAAAGCCAGGCCTACCCAGGGCTACCCGAGCCTGGGTAATGCCGGAGGCTAAGTCCCTAGCAGGTGGAAGGCTGCATTCTGCTAAGTGTCTACCAAGAGGGCACCACTTCCAGGCAACCCAGGGGGCTAAGCCTGAGGCGGCAGGCAGGCCCAGGGTTCCAGGAGAGAGGGAGAGATTGTCCCAGGCGGCTGGGAAAGCCAGGCCTACCCAGGGCTACCCGAGCCTGGGTAACGCCGGAGGCTAAGTCCCTAGCAGGTGGAAGGCTGCAATCTGCTAAAAATCCACCGGATGGCAACGGAGAGGCGCGCTCCCCGGCTTGTCCACAAGGCGGCGCCAGCATTCAGGTTGCAGGCTGCATTCTGCTAAAAATCCACCGGATGGCAACGGAGAGCCGCTCTCCCCGGCTCGTCCACAAGGCGGCGCCACTTCCAGGAGACCCAGGGGGGCGAGCCTGAGGCGGCAGGCTGGCCCAGGGTTCCAGGAGAGAGGGAGAGATTGTCCCAGGCGGCTGGGAGAGCCAGGCCTACCCAGGGCTACCCGAGCCTGGGTAATGCCGGAGGCTCAGTCCCTAGCAGGTGGCAGGCTGCATTCTGCTAAGTGTCTACCAAGAGGGCACCACTTCCAGGCAACCCAGGGGGCTAAGCCTGAGGCGGCAGGCAGGCCCAGGGTTCCAGGAGAGAGGGAGAGATTGTCCCAGGCGGCTGGGAAAGCCAGGCCTACCCAGGGCTACCCGAGCCTGGGTAACGCCGGAGGCTAAGTCCCTAGCAGGTGGAAGGCTGCAATCTGCTAAAAATCCACCGGATGGCAACGGAGAGGCGCGCTCCCCGGCTTGTCCACAAGGCGGCGCCAGCATTCAGGTTGCAGGCTGCATTCTGCTAAAAATCCACCGGATGGCAACGGAGAGCCGCTCTCCCCGGCTCGTCCACAAGGCGGCGCCACTTCCAGGAGACCCAGGGGGGCGAGCCTGAGGCGGCAGGCTGGCCCAGGGTTCCAGGAGAGAGGGAGAGATTGTCCCAGGCGGCTGGGAGAGCCAGGCCTACCCAGGGCTACCCGAGCCTGGGTAATGCCGGAGGCTCAGTCCCTAGCAGGTGGCAGGCTGCATTCTGCTAAGTGTCTACCAAGAGGGCACCACTTCCAGGCAACCCAGGGGGCTAAGCCTGAGGCGGCAGGCAGGCCCAGGGTTCCAGGAGAGAGGGAGAGATTGTCCCAGGCGGCTGGGAAAGCCAGGCCTACCCAGGGCTACCCGAGCCTGGGTAACGCCGGAGGCTAAGTCCCTAGCAGGTGGAAGGCTGCAATCTGCTAAAAATCCACCGGATGGCAACGGAGAGGCGCGCTCCCCGGCTTGTCCACAAGGCGGCGCCAGCATTCAGGTTGCAGGCTGCATTCTGCTAAAAATCCACCGGATGGCAACGGAGAGCCGCTCTCCCCGGCTCGTCCACAAGGCGGCGCCACTTCCAGGAGACCCAGGGGGGCGAGCCTGAGGCGGCAGGCTGGCCCAGGGTTCCAGGAGAGAGGGAGAGATTGTCCCAGGCGGCTGGGAGAGCCAGGCCTACCCAGGGCTACCCGAGCCTGGGTAATGCCGGAGGCTCAGTCCCTAGCAGGTGGCAGGCTGCATTCTGCTAAGTGTCTACCAAGAGGGCACCACTTCCAGGCAACCCAGGGGGCTAAGCCTGAGGCGGCAGGCAGGCCCAGGGTTCCAGGAGAGAGGGAGAGATTGTCCCAGGCGGCTGGGAAAGCCAGGCCTACCCAGGGCTACCCGAGCCTGGGTAATGCCGGAGGCTCAGTCCCTAGCAGGTGGCAGGCTGCATTCTGCTAAGTGTCTACCAAGAGGGCACCACTTCCAGGCAACCCAGGGGGCTAAGCCTGAGGCGGCAGGCAGGCCCAGGGTTCCAGGAGAGAGGGAGAGATTGTCCCAGGCGGCTGGGAAAGCCAGGCCTACCCAGGGCTACCCGAGCCTGGGTAACGCCGGAGGCTAAGTCCCTAGCAGGTGGAAGGCTGCAATCTGCTAAAAATCCACCGGATGGCAACGGAGAGGCGCGCTCCCCGGCTTGTCCACAAGGCGGCGCCAGCATTCAGGTTGCAGGCTGCATTCTGCTAAAAATCCACCGGATGGCAACGGAGAGCCGCTCTCCCCGGCTCGTCCACAAGGCGGCGCCACTTCCAGGAGACCCAGGGGGGCGAGCCTGAGGCGGCAGGCTGGCCCAGGGTTCCAGGAGAGAGGGAGAGATTGTCCCAGGCGGCTGGGAGAGCCAGGCCTACCCAGGGCTACCCGAGCCTGGGTAATGCCGGAGGCTCAGTCCCTAGCAGGTGGCAGGCTGCATTCTGCTAAGTGTCTACCAAGAGGGCACCACTTCCAGGCAACCCAGGGGGCTAAGCCTGAGGCGGCAGGCAGGCCCAGGGTTCCAGGAGAGAGGGAGAGATTGTCCCAGGCGGCTGGGAAAGCCAGGCCTACCCAGGGCTACCCGAGCCTGGGTAACGCCGGAGGCTAAGTCCCTAGCAGGTGGAAGGCTGCAATCTGCTAAAAATCCACCGGATGGCAACGGAGAGGCGCGCTCCCCGGCTTGTCCACAAGGCGGCGCCAGCATTCAGGTTGCAGGCTGCATTCTGCTAAAAATCCACCGGATGGCAACGGAGAGCCGCTCTCCCCGGCTCGTCCACAAGGCGGCGCCACTTCCAGGAGACCCAGGGGGGCGAGCCTGAGGCGGCAGGCTGGCCCAGGGTTCCAGGAGAGAGGGAGAGATTGTCCCAGGCGGCTGGGAGAGCCAGGCCTACCCAGGGCTACCCGAGCCTGGGTAATGCCGGAGGCTCAGTCCCTAGCAGGTGGCAGGCTGCATTCTGCTAAGTGTCTACCAAGAGGGCACCACTTCCAGGCAACCCAGGGGGCTAAGCCTGAGGCGGCAGGCAGGCCCAGGGTTCCAGGAGAGAGGGAGAGATTGTCCCAGGCGGCTGGGAAAGCCAGGCCTACCCAGGGCTACCCGAGCCTGGGTAACGCCGGAGGCTAAGTCCCTAGCAGGTGGAAGGCTGCAATCTGCTAAAAATCCACCGGATGGCAACGGAGAGGCGCGCTCCCCGGCTTGTCCACAAGGCGGCGCCAGCATTCAGGTTGCAGGCTGCATTCTGCTAAAAATCCACCGGATGGCAACGGAGAGCCGCTCTCCCCGGCTCGTCCACAAGGCGGCGCCACTTCCAGGAGACCCAGGGGGGCGAGCCTGAGGCGGCAGGCTGGCCCAGGGTTCCAGGAGAGAGGGAGAGATTGTCCCCGGCGGCTGGGAGAGCCAGGCCGACTCAGGGCTCCATAAGCCCGGTAGAAGCTGAAGATTAAGCCCCCAGTCTACCAGCTACCCTCCCTGGAGCTCAGCTTAGGGAGAAGTCTCATTTAGCTGGATAAGTCACATTCGGGCGGACAAGTCACATTTGCCAGCATAAGTCACATTTGGGAGGACAAGTCACATTTCCCAGCATAAGTCACATTTGGGAGGACAAGTCACATTTGCCAGCATAAGTCACATTTGCCAGCATAAGTCACATTTGCCAGCATAAGTCACATTTGCCAGCATAAGTCACATTTGCCAGCATAAGTCACATTTGCCAGCATAAGTCACATTTGCCAGCATAAGTCACATTTGCCAGCATAAGTCACATTTGCCAGCATAAGTCACATTTGGGAGGACAAGTCACATTTCCCAGCATAAGTCACATTTGCCAGCATAAGTCACATTTGCCAGCATAAGTCACATTTGCCAGCATAAGTCACATTTGCCAGCATAAGTCACATTTGCCAGCATAAGTCACATTTGCCAGCATAAGTCACATTTGGGAGGACAAGTCACATTTCCCAGCATAAGTCACATTTGCCAGCATAAGTCACATTTGCCAGCATAAGTCACATTTGCCAGCATAAGTCACATTTGCCAGCATAAGTCACATTTCCAAGCATAAGTCACATTTCCAAGCATAAGTCACAGTTGGACTTAATAGTCGGGCCCAGAGAGATTCCCATGAGTGCTATCTCTGGCAGTGGGCTTAATAGTCGGCCCCGGAGGGTCGGCGGTGGGACTTAATAGTCGGCCCCGGAGGGTCGGCGGTGGGACTTAATAGTCGGCCCCGGAGGGTCGGCGGTGGGACTTAATAGTCG
>NW_027440814.1:0-60110 GCF_031893055.1 Leptodactylus fuscus | reverse complement strand
ATAGTGACGGCCATACAAGGGCTCCGCCAGCCATCGTCCCCCGCTCCCATAGTGACGGTCATACATGGACCCCACCAGCCATTGGCCCCCGCTCCTATAGTGACGGCCATACAAGGGCCCCCGCCAGCCATCCGCCCCTGCTCCCATAGTGACGGCCATACAAGGGCCCCCGCCAGCCATCGTCCCCCGCTCCCATAGTGACGGCCATACAAGGGCCCCCGCCAGCCATCGGCCCCTGCTACCATAGTGACGGCCATACATGGACCCCACCAGCCATTGGCCCCCGCTCCTATAGTGACGGCCATACAAGGGCCCCCGCCAGCCATCGGCCCCGCTCCCATAGTGACGGCCATACAAGGGCCCCCGCCAGCCATCGTCCCCCACTCCCATAGTGACGGCCATACAAGGGCCCCGCCAGCCATCGGCCCCAGCTCCCATAGTGACGGCCATACAAGGGCCCCCGACAGCCATCGTCCCCCGCTCCCATAGTGACGGCCATACAAGGGCCCCCGCCAGCCATCGTCCCCCGCTCCCACAGTGACGGCCATACAAGGGCCCCCGCCAGCCATCGGCCCCTGCTCCCATAGTGACGGCCATACAAGGGCCCCGCCAGCCATCGTCCCCCGCTCCCATAGTGACGGCCATACAAGGGCCCCCGCCAGCCATCGGCCCCTGCTCCCATACTGACGGCCATACAAGGGCCCCCGCCAGCCATCGTCCCCCGCTCCCATAGTGACGGCCATACAAGGGCCCCCGCCAGCCATCGGCCCCTGCTCCCATAGTGACGGCCATACAAGGGCCCCGCCAGCCATCGTCCCCCGCTCCCATAGTGACGGCCATACAAGGGCCCCCGCCAGCCATCGGCCCCTGCTTCCATAGTGACGGCCATACAAGGGCCCCCACCAGCCATTGGCCCCTGCTCCCATAGTGACGGCCATACAAGGGCCCCGCCAGCCATCGTCCCCCGCTCCCATAGTGACGGCCATACATGGACCCCACCAGCCATTGGCCCCCGCTCCTATAGTGACGGCCAACCAAGGGCCCCCGCCAGCCATCGGCCCCTGCTCCCATAGTGACGGCCATACAAGGGCCCCGCCAGCCATCGTCCCCCGCTCCCATAGTGACGGCCATACATGGACCCCACCAGCCATTGGCCCCCGCTCCTATAGTGACGGCCATACAAGTGCCCCACCAGCCATCGGCCCCTGCTCCCATAGTGACGGCCATACAAGGGCTCCCGCCAGCCATCGTCCCCCGCTCCCATAGTGACGGCCATACAAGGGCCCCCGCCAGCCATCGTCCCCCACTCCCATAGTGACGGCCATACAAGGGCCCCCGCCAGCCATCGTCCCCCGCTCCCATAGTGACGGCCATACAAGGGCCCCCGCCAGCCATCGTCCCCCGCTCCCATAGTGACGGCCATACAAGGGCCCCCGCCAGCCATCGGCCCCTGCTCCCATAGTGACGGCCATACAAGGGCCCCGCCAGCCATCGTCCCCCGCTCCCATAGTGACGGCCATACAAGGGCCCCCGCCAGCCATCAGCCCCTGCTCCCATAGTGACGGCCATACAAGGGCCCCCACCAGCCATTGGCCCCTGCTCCCATAGTGACAGCCATACAAGGGCCCCCGCCAGCCATCGTCCCCCGCTCCCATAGTGACGGCCATACATGGACCCCACCAGCCATTGGCCCCCGCTCCTATAGTGACGGCCATACAAGGGCCCCCGCCAGCCATCCGCCCCTACTCCCATAGTGACGGCCATACAAGGGCCCCCGCCAGCCATCGTCCCCCGCTCCCATAGTGACGGCCATACAAGGGCCCCCGCCAGCCATCGTCCCCCGCTCCCATAGTGACGGCCATACAATGCCATCGGCCCCTGCTCCCATAGTGACGGCCATACAAGGGCCCCGCCAGCCATCGTCCCCCGCTCCCATAGTGACGGCCATACAAGGGCCCCCGCCAGCCATCGGCCCCTGCTCCCATAGTGACGGCCATACAAGGGCCCCCACAGCCATCGTCCCCCGCTCCCATAGTGACGGCCATACATGGACCCCACCAGCCATTGGCCCCCGCTCCTATAGTGACGGCCATACAAGGGCCCCCGCCAGCCATCCGCCCCTGCTCCCATAGTGACGGCCATACAAGGGCCCCACCAGCCATCGTCCCCCGCTCCCATAGTGACGGCCATACAAGGGCCCCCGCCAGCCATCGGCCCCTGCTCCCATAGTGACGGCCATACAAGGGCCCCCACCAGCCATCGGCCCCTGCTCCCATAGTGACGGCCATACAAGGGCCCCCGCCAGCCATCGGCCCCTGCTCCCATAGTGACGGCCATACAAGGGCCCCCACCAGCCATCGGCCCCTGCTCCCATAGTGACGGCCATACAAGGGCTCCCGCCAGCCATCGGCCCCTGCTCCTATAGTGACGGCCATACAAGGGCCCCACCAGCCATTGGCCCCCGCTCCCATAGTGACGGCCATACAAGGGCTCCCGCCAGCCATCGGCCCCTGCTCCTATAGTGACGGCCATACAAGGGCCCCCGCCAGCCATCGTCCCCCGCTCCCATAGTGACGGCCATACAAGGGCCCCCGCCAGCCATCGTCCCCCGCTCCCATAGTGACGGCCATACAAGGGCCCCCGCCAGCCATCGGCCCCTGCTCCCATAGTGACGGCCATACAAGGGCCCCGCCAGCCATCTTCCCCCGCTCCCATAGTGACGGCCATACAAGGGCCCCGCCAGCCATCGGCCCCTGCTCCCATAGTGACGGCCATACAAGGGCCCCCGCCAGCCATCGTCCCCCGCTCCCATAGTGACGGCCATACAAGGGCCCCCGCCAGCCATCGTCCCCCGCTCCCATAGTGACGGCCATACAAGGGCCCCCGCCAGCCATCGGCCCCTGCTCCCATAGTGACGGCCATACAAGGGCCCCGCCAGCCATCGTCCCCCGCTCCCATAGTGACGGCCATACAAGGGCCCCCGCCAGCCATCGGCCGCTGCTCCCATAGTGAGGGCCATACAAGGGCCCTCGCCAGCCATCGTCCCCCGCTCCCATAGTGACGGCCATACAAGGGCCCCCGCCAGCCATCGTCCCCCGCTCCCATAGTGACGGCCATACAAGGGCCCCCCCAGCCATCGGCCCCTGATCCCATAGTGACGGCCATACAAGGGCCCCGCCAGCCATCGTCCCCCGCTCCCATAGTGACGGCCATACAAGGGCCCCCGCCAGCCATCGGCCCCCGCTCCCATAGTGACGGCCATACAAGGGCCCCCGCCAGCCATCGGCCCCTGCTCCCATAGTGACGGCCATACAAGGGCCCCGCCAGCCATCGTCCCCCGCTCCCATAGTGACGGCCATACAAGGGCCCCCGCCAGCCATTGGCCCCTGCTCCCATAGTGATGGCCATAAAAGGGCCCCCGCCAGCCATCGGCCCCTGCTCCCATAGTGACGGCCATACATGGACCCCACCAGCCATTGGCCCCCGCTCCTATAGTGACGGCCATACAAGGGCCCCCGCCAGCCATCGTCCCCCGCTCTCATAGTGACGGCCATACAAGGGCCCCCGCCAGCCATCGTCCCCCACTCCCATAGTGACGGCCATACAAGGGCCCCGCCAGCCATCGGCCCCTGCTCCCATAGTGACGGGCCATACAAGGACCCCCGCCAGCAATCGTCCCCCGCTCCCATAGTGACGGCGAAACAAGGGCCCCCGCCAGCCATCGTCCCCCGCTCCCATAGTGACGGCCATACAAGGGCCCCCGCCAGCCATCGGCCCCTGCTCCCATAGTGACGGCCATACAAGGGCCCCGCCAGCCATCGTTCCCCGCTCCCATAGTGACGGCCATACAAGGGCCCCCGCCAGCCATTGGCCCCTGCTCCCATAGTGACGGCCATACAAGGGCCCCCGCCAGCCATCGGCCCCCGCTCCCATAGTGACGGCCATACAAGGGCCCCCGCCAGCCATCGTCCCCCCGCTCCCATAGTGACGGCCATACAAGGGCCCCCGCCAGCCATCGGCCCCTGCTCCCATAGTGACGGCCATACAAGGGCCCCCACCAGCCATTGGCCCCTGCTCCCATAGTGACGGCCATACAAGGGCTCCGCCAGCCATCGTCCCCCCGCTCCCATAGTGACGGTCATACATGGACCCCACCAGCCATTGGCCCCCGCTCCTATAGTGACGGCCATACAAGGGCCCCCCGCCAGCCATCCGCCCCTGCTCCCATAGTGACGGCCATACAAGGGCCCCCGCCAGCCATCGTCCCCCGCTCCCTTAGTGACGGCCATACAAGGGCCCCCCGCCAGCCATCGGCCCCTGCTACCATAGTGACGGCCATACATGGACCCCACCAGCCATTGGCCCCCGCTCCTATAGTGACGGCCATACAAGGGCCCCCGCCAGCCATCGGCCCCGCTCCCATAGTGACGGCCATACAAGGGCCCCCGCCAGCCATCGTCCCCCACTCCCATAGTGACGGCCATACAAGGGCCCCGCCAGCCATCGGCCCCTGCTCCCATAGTGACGGCCATACAAGGGCCCCCGCCAGCCATCGTCCCCCGCTCCCATAGTGACGGCCATACAAGGGCCCCCCCCAGCCATCGTCCCCCCGCTCCCATAGTGACGGCCATACAAGGGCCCCCGCCAGCCATCGGCCCCTGCTCCCATAGTGACGGCCATACAAGGGCCCCGCCAGCCATCGTCCCCCGCTCCCATAGTGACGGCCATACAAGGGCCCCCGCCAGCCATCGGCCCCTGCTCCCATACTGACGGCCATACAAGGGCCCCCGCCAGCCATCGTCCCCCGCTCCCATAGTGACGGCCATACAAGGGCCCCCGCCAGCCATCGGCCCCTGCTCCCATAGTGACGGCCATACAAGGGCCCCGCCAGCCATCGTCCCCCGCTCCCATAGTGACGGCCATACAAGGGCCCCCGCCAGCCATCGGCCCCTGCTTCCATAGTGACGGCTATACAAGGGCCCCCACCAGCCATTGGCCCCTGCTCCCATAGTGACGGCCATACAAGGGCCCCGCCAGCCATCGTCCCCCGCTCCCATAGTGACGGCCATACATGGACCCCACCAGCCATTGGCCCCCGCTCCTATAGTGACGGCCAAACAAGGGCCCCCGCCAGCCATCGGCCCCTGCTCCCATAGTGACGGCCATACAAGGGCCCCGCCAGCCATCGTCCCCCGCTCCCATAGTGACGGCCATACATGGACCCCACCAGCCATTGGCCCCCGCTCCTATAGTGACGGCCATACAAGTGCCCCACCAGCCATCGGCCCCTGCTCCCATAGTGACGGCCATACAAGGGCTCCCGCCAGCCATCGTCCCCCGCTCCCATAGTGACGGCCATACAAGGGCCCCCGCCAGCCATCGTCCCCCACTCCCATAGTGACGGCCATACAAGGGCCCCCGCCAGCCATCGTCCCCCGCTCCCATAGTGACGGCCATACAAGGGCCCCCGCCAGCCATCGTCCCCCGCTCCCATAGTGACGGCCATACAAGGGCCCCCGCCAGCCATCGGCCCCTGCTCCCATAGTGACGGCCATACAAGGGCCCCGCCAGCCATCGTCCCCCGCTCCCATAGTGACGGCCATACAAGGGCCCCCGCCAGCCATCAGCCCCTGCTCCCATAGTGACGGCCATACAAGGCCCCGCCAGCCATCGTCCCCCGCTCCCATAGTGACGGCCATACATGGACCCCACCAGCCATTGGCCCCCGCTCCTATAGTGACGGCCATACAAGGGCCCCCGCCAGCCATCGGCCCCTGCTCCCATAGTGACGGCCATACAAGGGCCCCGCCAGCCATCGTCCCCCGCTCCCATAGTGACGGCCATACAAGGGCC
Source organism: Leptodactylus fuscus (assembly GCF_031893055.1). NCBI lineage: Eukaryota > Metazoa > Chordata > Amphibia > Anura > Leptodactylidae > Leptodactylus > Leptodactylus fuscus. Next base: position 54,257 of record NW_027440814.1, on the reverse strand, counting down.
CCCGCCAGCCATCAGCCCCTGCTCCCATAGTGACGGCCATACAAGGGCCCCCCACCAGCCATTGGCCCCTGCTCCCATAGTGACAGCCATACAAGGGCCCCGCCAGCCATCGTCCCCCCCGCTCCCATAGTGACGGCCATACATGGACCCCACCAGCCATTGGCCCCCGCTCCTATAGTGACGGCCATACAAGGGCCCCCGCCAGCCATCCGCCCCTACTCCCATAGTGACGGCCATACAAGGGCCCCCGCCAGCCATCGTCCCCCGCTCCCATAGTGACGGCCATACAAGGGCCCCCGCCAGCCATCGTCCCCCGCTCCCATAGTGACGGCCATACAAGGGCCCCCGCCAGCCATGGGCCCCTGCTCCCATAGTGACGGCCATACAAGGGCCCCCCGCCAGCCATCGTCCCCCGCTCCCATAGTGACGGCCATACAAGGGCCCCCGCCAGCCATCGGCCCCTGCTCCCATAGTGACGGCCATACAAGGGCCCCCACCAGCCATTGGCCCCTGCTCCCATAGTGACTGCCATACAAGGGCCCCGCCAGCCATCGTCCCCCGCTCCCATAGTGACGGCCATACATGGACCCCACCAGCCATTGGCCCCCGCTCCTATAGTGACGGCCATACAAGGGCCCCCGCCAGCCATCCGCCCCTGCTCCCATAGTGACGGCCATACAAGGGCCCCCGCCAGCCATCGTCCCCCGCTCCCATAGTGACGGCCATACAAGGGCCCCGCCACCAGCCATCGGCCCCTGCTCCCATAGTGACGGCCATACAAGGGCCCCCACCAGCCATCGGCCCCTGCTCCCATAGTGACGGCCATACAAGGGCCCCCGCCAGCCATCGGCCCCTCCTCCCATAGTGACGGCCATACAAGGGCCCCGCCAGCCATCGGCCCCTGCTCCCATACTGACGGCCATACAAGGGCCCCGCCAGCCATCGTCCCCCGCTCCCATAGTGACGGCCATACATGGACCCCACCAGCCATTGGCCCCCGCTCCTATAGTGATGGCCATACAAGGGCCCCACCAGCCATCGGCCCCTGCTCCCATAGTGACGGCCATACAAGGGCTCCCGCCAGCCATCGGCCCCTGCTCCTATAGTGACGGCCATACAAGGGCCCCACCAGCCATTGGCCCCCGCTCCCATAGTGACGGCCATACAAGGGCTCCCGCCAGCCATCGGCCCCTGCTCTTATAGTGACGGCCATACAAGGGCCCCCCGCCAGCCATCGTCCCCCGCTCCCATAGTGACGGCCATACAAGGGCCCCCGCCAGCCATCGTCCCCCGCTCCCATAGTGACGGCCATACAAGGGCCCCCGCCAGCCATCGGCCCCTGCTCCCATAGTGACGGCCATACAAGGGCCCCGCCAGCCATCGTCCCCCGCTCCCATAGTGACGGCCATACAAGGGCCCCGCCAGCCATCGTCCCCCGCTCCCATAGTGACGGCCATACAAGGGCCCCCGCCAGCCATCGGCCCCTGCTTCCATAGTGACGGCCATACAAGGGCCCCCACCAGCCATTGGCCCCTGCTCCCATAGTGACGGCCATACAAGGGCCCCGCCAGCCATCGTCCCCCGCTCCCATAGTGACGGCCATACATGGACCCCACCAGCCATTGGCCCCCGCTCCTATAGTGACGGCCAAACAAGGGCCCCCGCCAGCCATCGGCCCCTGCTCCCATAGTGACGGCCATACAAGGGCCCCGCCAGCCATCGTCCCCCGCTCCCATAGTGACGGCCATACATGGACCCCACCAGCCATTGGCCCCCGCTCCTATAGTGACGGCCATACAAGTGCCCCACCAGCCATCGGCCCCTGCTCCCATAGTGACGGCCATACAAGGGCTCCCGCCAACCATCGTCCCCCGCTCCCATAGTGACGGCCATACAAGGGCCCCCGCCAGCCATCGTCCCCCACTCCCATAGTGACGGCCATACAAGGGCCCCCGCCAGCCATCGTCCCCCGCTCCCATATTGACGGCCATACAAGGGCCCCCGCCAGCCATCGGCCCCTGCTCCCATAGTGACGGCCATACAAGGGCCCCGCCAGCCATCGTCCCCCGCTCCCATAGTGACGGCCATACAAGGGCCCCCGCCAGCCATCAGCCCCTGCTCCCATAGTGACGGCCATACAAGGGCCCCCACCAGCCATTGGCCCCTGCTCCCATAGTGACAGCCATACAAGGGCCCCGCCAGCCATCGTCCCCCCTCTCCCATAGTGACGGCCATACATGGACCCCACCAGCCATTGGCCCCCGCTCCTATAGTGACGGCCATACAAGGGCCCCCGCCAGCCATCCGCCCCTACTCCCATAGTGACGGCCATACAAGGGCCCCCGCCAGCCATCGTCCCCCGCTCCCATAGTGACGGCCATACAAGGGCCCCCGCCAGCCATCGTCCCCCGCTCCCATAGTGACGGCCATACAAGGGCCCCCGCCAGCCATCGGCCCCTGCTCCCATAGTGACGGCCATACAAGGGCCCCCGCCAGCCATCGTCCCCCGCTCCCATAGTGACGGCCATACAAGGGCCCCCGCCAGCCATCGGCCCCTGCTCCCATAGTGACGGCCATACAAGGGCCCCCACCAGCCATTGGCCCCTGCTCCCATAGTGACGGCCATACAAGGGCCCCGCCAGCCATCGTCCCCCGCTCCCATAGTGACGGCCATACATGGACCCCACCAGCCATTGGCCCCCGCTCCTATAGTGACGGCCATACAAGGGCCCCCGCCAGCCATCCGCCCCTGCTCCCATAGTGACGGCCATACAAGGGCCCCCGCCAGCCATCGTCCCCCGCTCCCATAGTGACGGCCATACAAGGGCCCCCGCCAGCCATCGGCCCCTGCTCCCATAGTGACGGCCATACAAGGGCCCCCACCAGCCATCGGCCCCTGCTCCCATAGTGACGGCCATACAAGGGCCCCCGCCAGCCATCGGCCCCTCCTCCCATAGTGACGGCCATACAAGGGCCCCGCCAGCCATCGGCCCCTGCTCCCATACTGACGGCCATACAAGGGCCCCGCCAGCCATCGTCCCCCGCTCCCATAGTGACGGCCATACATGGACCCCACCAGCCATTGGCCCCCGCTCCTATAGTGATGGCCATACAAGGGCCCCACCAGCCATCGGCCCCTGCTCCCATAGTGACGGCCATACAAGGGCTCCCGCCAGCCATCGGCCCCTGCTCCTATAGTGACGGCCATACAAGGGCCCCACCAGCCATTGGCCCCCGCTCCCATAATGACGGCCATACAAGGGCTCCCGCCAGCCATCGGCCCCTGCTCCTATAGTGACGGCCATACAAGGGCCCCCGCCAGCCATCGTCCCCCGCTCCCATAGTGACGGCCATACAAGGGCCCCCGCCAGCCATCGTCCCCCGCTCCCATAGTGACGGCCATACAAGGGCCCCCGCCAGCCATCGTCCCCCGCTCCCATAGTGACGGCCATACAAGGGCCACCGCCAGCCATCGTCCCCCGCTCCCATAGTGACGGCCATACAAGGGCCCCCGCCAGCCATCGGCCCCTGCTCCCATAGTGACGGCCATACAAGGGCCCCGCCAGCCATCGTCCCCCGCTCCCATAGTGACGGCCATACAAGGGCCCCCGCCAGCCATCGGCCCCTGCTCCCATAGTGACGGCCATACAAGGGCCCCCACCAGCCATTGGCCCCTGCTCCCATAGTGACGGCCATACAAGGGCCCCGCCAGCCATCGTCCCCCGCTCCCATAGTGACGGCCATACATGGACCGCACCAGCCATTGGCCCCCGCTCCTATAGTGACGGCCATACAAGGGCCCCCGCCAGCCATCCGCCCCTGCTCCCATAGTGACGGCCATACAAGGGCCCCCGCCAGCCATCGTCCCCCGCTCCCATAGTGACGGCCATACAAGGGCCCCCGCCAGCCATCGGCCCCTGCTCCCATAGTGACGGCCATACAAGGGCCCCCACCAGCCATCGGCCCCTGCTCCCATAGTGACGGCCATACAAGGGCCCCCGCCAGCCATCGGCCCCTCCTCCCATAGTGACGGCCATACAAGGGCCCCGCCAGCCATCGGCCCCTGCTCCCATACTGACGGCCATACAAGGGCCCCGCCAGCCATCGTCCCCCGCTCCCATAGTGACGGCCATACATGGACCCCACCAGCCATTGGCCCCCGCTCCTATAGTGATGGCCATACAAGGGCCCCACCAGCCATCGGCCCCTGCTCCCATAGTGACGGCCATACAAGGGCTCCCGCCAGCCATCGGCCCCTGCTCCTATAGTGACGGCCATACAAGGGCCCCACCAGCCATTGGCCCCCGCTCCCATAGTGACGGCCATACAAGGGCTCCCGCCAGCCATCGGCCCCTGCTCCTATAGTGACGGCCATACAAGGGCCCCCGCCAGCCATCGTTCCCCGCTCCCATAGTGACGGCCATACAAGGGCCCCCGCCAGCCATCGTCCCCCGCTCCCATAGTGACGGCCATACAAGGGCCCCCGCCAGCCATCGGCCCCTGCTCCCATAGTGACGGCCATACAAGGGCCCCGCCAGCCATCGTCCCCCGCTCCCATAGTGACGGCCATACAAGGGCCCCGCCAGCCATCGGCCCCTGCTCCCATAGTGACGGCCATACAAGGGCCCCCGCCAGCCATCGTCCCCCGCTCCCATAGTGACGGCCATACAAGGGCCCCCGCCAGCCATCGTCCCCCGCTCCCATAGTGACGGCCATACAAGGGCCCCCGCCAGCCATCGGCCCCTGCTCCCATAGTGACGGCCATACAAGGGCCCCGCCAGCCATCGTCCCCCGCTCCCATAGTGACGGCCATACAAGGGCCCCCGCCAGCCATCGGCCGCTGCTCCCATAGTGAGGGCCATACAAGGGCCCTCGCCAGCCATCGTCCCCCGCTCCCATAGTGACGGCCATACAAGGGCCCCCGCCAGCCATCGTCCCCCGCTCCCATAGTGACGGCCATACAAGGGCCCCCCCCAGCCATCGGCCCCTGATCCCATAGTGACGGCCATACAAGGGCCCCGCCAGCCATCGTCCCCCGCTCCCATAGTGACGGCCATACAAGGGCCCCCGCCAGCCATCGGCCCCCGCTCCCATAGTGACGGCCATACAAGGGCCCCCGCCAGCCATCGGCCCCTGCTCCCATAGTGACGGCCATACAAGGGCCCCGCCAGCCATCGTCCCCCGCTCCCATAGTGACGGCCATACAAGGGCCCCCGCCAGCCATTGGCCCCTGCTCCCATAGTGATGGCCATAAAAGGGCCCCCGCCAGCGATCGGCCCCTGCTCCCATAGTGACGGCCATACATGGACCCCACCAGCCATTGGCCCCCGCTCCTATAGTGACGGCCATACAAGGGCCCCCGCCAGCCATCGTCCCCCGCTCTCATAGTGACGGCCATACAAGGGCCCCCGCCAGCCATCGTCCCCCACTCCCATAGTGACGGCCATACAAGGGCCCCGCCAGCCATCGGCCCCTGCTCCCATAGTGACGGCCATACAAGGACCCCCGCCAGCAATCGTCCCCCCCTCCCATAGTGACGGCGAAACAAGGGCCCCCGCCAGCCATCGTCCCCCGCTCCCATAGTGACGGCCATACAAGGGCCCCCGCCAGCCATCGGCCCCTGCTCCCATAGTGACGGCCATACAAGGGCCCCGCCAGCCATCGTCCCCCGCTCCCATAGTGACGGCCATACAAGGGCCCCCGCCAGCCATCGGCCCCTGCTCCCATAGTGACGGCCATACAAGGGCCCCCGCCAGCCATCGGCCCCCGCTCCCATAGTGACGGCCATACAAGGGCCCCCGCCAGCCATCGTCCCCCGCTCCCATAGTGACGGCCATACAAGGGCCCCCGCCAGCCATCGGCCCCTGCTCCCATAGTGACGGCCATACAAGGGCCCCCACCAGCCATTGGCCCCTGCTCCCATAGTGACGGCCATACAAGGGCTCCGCCAGCCATCGTCCCCCGCTGCCATAGTGACGGTCATACATGGACCCCACCAGCCATTGGCCCCCGCTCCTATAGTGACGGCCATACAAGGGCCCCCGCCAGTCATCCGCCCCTGCTCCCATAGTGACGGCCATACAAGGGCCCCCGCCAGCCATCGTCCCCCGCTCCCATAGTGACGGCCATACAAGGGCCCCCGCCAGCCATCGGCCCCTGCTACCATAGTGACGGCCATACATGGACCCCACCAGCCATTGGCCCCCGCTCCTATAGTGACGGCCATACAAGGGCCCCCGCCAGCCATCGGCCCCGCTCCCATAGTGACGGCCATACAAGGGCCCCCGCCAGCCATCGTCCCCCACTCCCATAGTGACGGCCATACAAGGGCCCCGCCAGCCATCGGCCCCTGCTCCCATAGTGACGGCCATACAAGGGCCCCCGCCAGCCATCGTCCCCCGCTCCCATAGTGACGGCCATACAAGGGCCCCCCCCAGCCATCGTCCCCCGCTCCCATAGTGACGGCCATACAAGGGCCCCCGCCAGCCATCGGCCCCTGCTCCCATAGTGACGGCCATACAAGGGCCCCGCCAGCCATCGTCCCCCGCTCCCATAGTGACGGCCATACAAGGGCCCCCGCCAGCCATCGGCCCCTGCTCCCATACTGACGGCCATACAAGGGCCCCCGCCAGCCATCGTCCCCCGCTCCCATAGTGACGGCCATACAAGGGCCCCCGCCAGCCATCGGCCCCTGCTCCCATAGTGACGGCCATACAAGGGCCCCCACCAGCCATTGGCCCCTGCTCCCATAGTGACGGCCATACAAGGGCCCCGCCAGCCATCGTCCCCCGCTCCCATAGTGACGGTCATACATGGACCCCACCAGCCATTGGCCCCCGCTCCTATAGTGAAGGCCATACAAGGGCCCCCGCCAGCCATCCGCCCCTGCTCCCATAGTGACGGCCATACAAGGGCCCCCGCCAGCCATCGTCCCCCGCTCCCATAGTGACGGCCATACAAGGGCCCCCGCCAGCCATCGGCCCCTGCTACCATAGTGACGGCCATACATGGACCCCACCAGCCATTGGCCCCCGCTCCTATAGTGACGGCCATACAAGGGCCCCCGCCAGCCATCGGCCCCGCTCCCATAGTGACGGCCATACAAGGGCCCCCGTCAGCCATCGTCCCCCACTCCCATAGTGACGGCCATACAAGGGCCCCGCCAGCCATCGGCCCCTGCTCCCATAGTGACGGCCATACAAGGGCCCCCGCCAGCCATCGTCCCCCGCTCCCATAGTGACGGCCATACAAGGGCCCCCACCAGCCATCGTCCCCCGCTCCCATAGTGACGGCCATACAAGGGCCCCCGCCAGCCATCGGCCCCTGCTCCCATAGTGACGGCCATACAAGGGCCCCGCCAGCCATCGTCCCCCGCTCCCATAGTGACGGCCATACAAGGGCCCCCGCCAGCCATCGGCCGCTGCTCCCATAGTGACGGCCATACAAGGGCCCCCGCCAGCCATCGTCCCCCGCTCCCATAGTGACGGCCATACAAGGGCCCCCCACAGCCATCGGCCCCTGCTCCCATAGTGACGGCCATACAAGGGCCCCGCCAGCCATCGTCCCCCGCTCCCATAGTGACGGCCATACAAGGGCCCCCGCCAGCCATCGGCCCCCGCTCCCATAGTGACGGCCATACAAGGGCCCCCGCCAGCCATCGGCCCCTGCTCCCATAGTGACGGCCATACAAGGGCCCCGCCAGCCATCGTCCCCCGCTCCCATAGTGACGGCCATACAAGGGCCCCCGCCAGCCATTGGCCCCTGCTCCCATAGTGACGGCCATAAAAGGGCCCCCGCCAGCCATCGGCCCCTGCTCCCATAGTGACGGCCATACATGGACCCCACCAGCCATTGGCCCCCGCTCCTATAGTGACGGCCATACAAGGGCCCCCGCCAGCCATCGTCCCCCGCTCCCATAGTGACGGCCATACAAGGGCCCCCACCAGCCATCGTCCCCCGCTCCCATAGTGACGGCCATACAAGGGCCCCCGCCAGCCATCGGCCCCTGCTCCCATAGTGACGGCCATACAAGGGCCCCGCCAGCCATCGTCCCCCGCTCCCATAGTGACGGCCATACATGGACCCCACCAGCCATTGGCCCCCGCTCCTATAGTGACGGCCATACAAGGGCCCCCGCCAGCCATCGGCCCCTGCTCCCATAGTGACGGCCATACAAGGGCCCCGCCAGCCATCGTCCCCCGCTCCCATAGTGACGGCCATACATGGACCCCACCAGCCATTGGCCCCCGCTCCTATAGTGACGGCCATACAAGGGCCCCACCAGCCATCGGCCCCTGCTCCCATAGTGACGGCCATACAAGGGCTCCCGCCAGCCATCGTCCCCCGCTCCCATAGTGACGGCCATACAAGGGCCCCCGCCAGCCATCGTCCCCCACTCCCATAGTGACGGCCATACAAGGGCCCCCGCCAGCCATCGTCCCCCCGCTCCCATAGTGACGGCCATACAAGGGTCCCCGCCAGCCATCGTCCCCCGCTCCCATAGTGACGGCCATACAAGGGCCCCCGCCAGCCATCGTCCCCCGCTCCCATAGTGACGGCCATACAAGGGTCCCCGCCAGCCATCGTCCCCCGCTCCCGTAGTGATGGCCATACAAGGGCCCCCGCCAGCCATCGGCCCCTGCTCCCATAGTGACGGCCATACAAGGGCCCCGCCAGCCATCGTCCCCCGCTCCCATAGTGACGGCCATACAAGGGCCCCCGCCAGCCATCGGCCCCTGCTCCCATAGTGACGGCCATACAAGGGCCCCCACCAGCCATTGGCCCCTGCTCCCATAGTGACGGCCATACAAGGGCCACGCCAGCCATCGTCCCCCGCTCCCATAGTGACGGCCATACATGGACCCCACCAGCCATTGGCCCCCGCTCCTATAGTGACGGCCATACAAGGGCCCCCGCCAGCCATCCGCCCCTGCTCCCATAGTGACGGCCATACAAGGGCCCCCGCCAGCCATCGTCCCCCGCTCCCATAGTGACGGCCATACAAGGGCCCCCGCCAGCCATCGGCCCCTGCTCCCATAGTGACGGCCATACAAGGGCCCCCACCAGCCATCGGCCCCTGCTCCCATAGTGACGGCCATACAAGGGCCCCCGCCAGCCATCGGCCCCTCCTCCCATAGTAACGGCCATACAAGGGCCCCGCCAGCCATCGGCCCCTGCTCCCATACTGACGGCCATACAAGGGCCCCGCCAGCCATCGTCCCCCGCTCCCATAGTGACGGCCATACATGGACCCCACCAGCCATTGGCCCCCGCTCCTATAGTGATGGCCATACAAGGGCCCCACCAGCCATCGGCCCCTGCTCCCATAGTGACGGCCATACAAGGGCTCCCGCCAGCCATCGGCCCCTGCTCCTATAGTGACGGCCATACAAGGGCCCCACCAGCCATTGGCCCCCGCTCCCATAGTGACGGCCATACAAGGGCTCCCGCCAGCCATCGGCCCCTTCTCCTATAGTGACGGCCATACAAGGGCCCCCGCCAGCCATCGTCCCCCGCTCCCATAGTGACGGCCATACAAGGGCCCCCGCCAGCCATCGTCCCCCGCTCCCATAGTGACGGCCATACAAGGGCCCCCGCCAGCCATCGGCCCCTGCTCCCATAGTGACGGCCATACAAGGGCCCCGCCAGCCATCGTCCCCCGCTCCCATAGTGACGGCCATACAAGGGCCCCGCCAGCCATCGGCCCCTGCTCCCATAGTGACGGCCATACAAGGGCCCCCGCCAGCCATCGTCCCCCGCTCCCATAGTGACGGCCATACAAGGGCCCCCGCCAGCCATCGTCCCCCGCTCCCATAGTGACGGCCATACAAGGGCCCCCGCCAGCCATCGGCCCCTGCTCCCATAGTGACGGCCATACAAGGGCCCCGCCAGCCATCGTCCCCCGCTCCCATAGTGACGGCCATACAAGGGCCCCCGCCAGCCATCGGCCGCTGCTCCCATAGTGACGGCCATACAAGGGCCCCCGCCAGCCATCGTCCCCCGCTCCCATAGTGACGGCCATACAAGGGCCCCCCACAGCCATCGGCCCCTGCTCCCATAGTGACGGCCATACAAGGGCCCCGCCAGCCATCGTCCCCCGCTCCCATAGTGACGGCCATACAAGGGCCCCCGCCAGCCATCGGCCCCCGCTCCCATAGTGACGGCCATACAAGGGCCCCCGCCAGCCATCGGCCCCTGCTCCCATAGTGACGGCCATACAAGGGCCCCGCCAGCCATCGTCCCCCGCTCCCATAGTGACGGCCATACAAGGGCCCCCGCCAGCCATTGGCCCCTGCTCCCATAGTGACGGCCATAAAAGGGCCCCCGCCAGCCATCGGCCCCTGCTCCCATAGTGACGGCCATACATGGACCCCACCAGCCATTGGCCCCCGCTCCTATAGTGACGGCCATACAAGGGCCCCCGCCAGCCATCGTCCCCCGCTCCCATAGTGACGGCCATACAAGGGCCCCCGCCAGCCATCGTCCCCCACTCCCATAGTGACGGCCATACAAGGGCCCCGCCAGCCATCGGCCCCTGCTCCCATAGTGACGGCCATACAAGGGCCCCCGCCAGCAATCGTCCCCCGCTCCCATAGTGACGGCGAAACAAGGGCCCCCGCCAGCCATCGTCCCCCGCTCCCATAGTGACGGCCATACAAGGGCCCCCGCCAGCCATCGGCCCCTGCTCCCATAGTGACGGCCATACAAGGGCCCCGCCAGCCATCGTCCCCCGCTCCCATAGTGACGGCCATACAAGGGCCCCCGCCAGCCATCGGCCCCTGCTCCCATAGTGACGGCCATACAAGGGCCCCGCCAGCCATCGGCCCCTGCTCCCATAGTGACGGCCATACAAGGGCCCCCACCAGCCATCGGCCCCTGCTCCCATAGTGACGGCCATACAAGGGCCCCGCCAGCCATCGTCCCCCGCTCCCATAGTGACGGCCATACATGGACCCCACCAGCCATTGGCCCCCGCTCCTATAGTGACGGCCATACAAGGGCCCCCGCCAGCCATCGGCCCCTGCTCCCATAGTGACGGCCATACAAGGGCCCCGCCAGCCATCGTCCCCCGCTCCCATAGTGACGGCCATACATGGACCCCACCAAGCCATTGGCCCCCGCTCCTATAGTGACGGCTATACAAGGGCCCCACCAGCCATCGGCCCCTGCTCCCATAGTGACGGCCATACAAGGGCTCCCGCCAGCCATCGTCCACCGCTCCCATAGTGACGGCCATACAAGGGCCCCCGCCAGCCATCGTCCCCCACTCCCATAGTGACGGCCATACAAGGGCCCCCGCCAGCCATCGTCCCCCGCTCCCATAGTGACGGCCATACAAGGGCCCCCGCCAGCCATCGTCCCCCGCTCCCATAGTGACGGCCATACAAGGGCCCCCGCCAGCCATCGGCCCCTGCTCCCATAGTGACGGCCATACAAGGGCCCCGCCAGCCATCGTCCCCCGCTCCCATAGTGACGGCCATACAAGGGCCCCCGCCAGCCATCGGCCCCTGCTCCCATAGTGACGGCCATACAAGGGCCCCCACCAGCCATTGGCCCCTGCTCCCATAGTGACGGCCATACAAGGGCCCCGCCAGCCATCGTCCCCCGCTCCCATAGTGACGGCCATACATGGACCCCACCAGCCATTGGCCCCCGCTCCTATAGTGACGGCCATACAAGGGCCCCCGCCAGCCATCCGCCCCTGCTCCCATAGTGACGGCCATACAAGGGCCCCCGCCAGCCATCGTCCCCCGCTCCCATAGTGACGGCCATACAAGGGCCCCCGCCAGCCATCGGCCCCTGCTCCCATAGTGACGGCCATACAAGGGCCCCCACCAGCCATCGGCCCCTGCTCCCATAGTGACGGCCATACAAGGGCCCCCCGCCAGCCATCGGCCCCTCCTCCCATAGTGACGGCCATACAAGGGCCCCGCCAGCCATCGGCCCCTGCTCCCATACTGACGGCCATACAAGGGCCCCGCCAGCCATCGTCCCCCGCTCCCATAGTGACGGCCATACATGGACCCCACCAGCCATTGGCCCCCGCTCCTATAGTGATGGCCATACAAGGGCCCCACCAGCCATCGGCCCCTGCTCCCATAGTGACGGCCATACAAGGGCTCCCGCCAGCCATCGGCCCCTGCTCCTATAGTGACGGCCATACAAGGGCCCCACCAGCCATTGGCCCCCGCTCCCATAGTGACGGCCATACAAGGGCTCCCGCCAGCCATCGGCCCCTGCTCCTATAGTGACGGCCATACAAGGGCCCCCGCCAGCCATCGTCCCCCGCTCCCATAGTGACGGCCATACAAGGGCCCCCGCCAGCCATCGTCCCCCGCTCCCATAGTGACGGCCATACAAGGGCCCCCGCCAGCCATCGGCCCCTGCTCCCATAGTGACGGCCATACAAGGGCCCCGCCAGCCATCGTCCCCCGCTCCCATAGTGACGGCCATACAAGGGCCCCGCCAGCCATCGGCCCCTGCTCCCATAGTGACGGCCATACAAGGGCCCCCGCCAGCCATCGTCCCCCGCTCCCATAGTGACGGCCATACAAGGGCCCCCGCCAGCCATCGTCCCCCGCTCCCATAGTGACGGCCATACAAGGGCCCCCGCCAGCCATCGGCCCCTGCTCCCATAGTGACGGCCATACAAGGGCCCCGCCAGCCATCGTCCCCCGCTCCCATGGTGACGGCCATACAAGGGCCCCCGCCAGCCATCGGCCGCTGCTCCCATAGTGAGGGCCATACAAGGGCCCTCGCCAGCCATCGTCCCCCGCTCCCATAGTGACGGCCATACAAGGGCCCCCGCCAGCAATCGTCCCCCGCTCCCATAGTGACGGCCATACAAGGGCCCCCACAGCCATCGGCCCCTGCTCCCATAGTGACGGCCATACAAGGGCCCCGCCAGCCATCGTCCCCCGCTCCCATAGTGACGGCCATACAAGGGCCCCCGCCAGCCATCGGCCCCCGCTCCCATAGTGACGGCCATACAAGGGCCCCCGCCAGCCATCGTCCCCCGCTCCCATAGTGACGGCCATACAAGGGCCCCCGCCAGCCATTGGCCCCTGCTCCCATAGTGACGGCCATAAAAGGGCCCCCGCCAGCCATCGGCCCCTGCTCCCATAGTGACGGCCATACATGGACCCCACCAGCCATTGGCCCCCGCTCCTATAGTGACGGCCATACAAGGGCCCCCGCCAGCCATCGTCCCCCGCTCCCATAGTGACGGCCATACAAGGGCCCCCGCCAGCCATCGTCCCCCACTCCCATAGTGACGGCCATACAAGGGCCCCGAGCCATCGGCCCCTGCTCCCATAGTGACGGCCATACAAGGGCCCCCGCCAGCAATCGTCCCCCGCTCCCATAGTGACGGCGAAACAAGGGCCCCCGCCAGCCATCGTCCCCCGCTCCCATAGTGACGGCCATACAAGGGCCCCCGCCAGCCATCGGCCCCCTGCTCCCATAGTGACGGCCATACAAGGGCCCCGCCAGCCATCGTCCCCCGCTCCCATAGTGACGGCCATACAAGGGCCCCCGCCAGCCATCGGCCCCTGCTCCCATAGTGACGGCCATACAAGGGCCCCGCCAGCCATCGGCCCCTGCTCCCATAGTGACGGCCATACAAGGGCCCCCACCAGCCATCGGCCCCTGCTCCCATAGTGACGGCCATACAAGAGCCCCCGCCAGCCATCGTCCCCCGCTCCCATAGTGACGGCCATACATGGACCCCACACAGCCATTGGCCCCCGCTCCTATAGTGACGGCCATACAAGGGCCCCACCAGCCATCGGCCCCTGCTCCCATAGTGACGGCCATACAAAGGCTCCCGCCAGCCATCGTCCCCCGCTCCCATAGTGACGGCCATACAAGGGCCCCCGCCAGCCATCGTCCCCCACTCCCATAGTGACGGCCATACAAGGGCCCCGCCAGCCATCGTCCCCCGCTCCCATAGTGACGGCCATACAAGGGCCCCCGCCAGCCATTGGCCCCTGCTCCCATAGTGACGGCCATAAAAGGGCCCCCGCCAGCCATCGGCCCCTGCTCCCATAGTGACGGCCATACATGGACCCCACCAGCCATTGGCCCCCGCTCCTATAGTGACGGCCATACAAGGGCCCCCGCCAGCCATCGTCCCCCGCTCCCATAGTGACGGCCATACAAGGGCCCCCGCCAGCCATCGTCCCCCACTCCCATAGTGACGGCCATACAAGGGCCCCGCCAGCCATCGGCCCCTGCTCCCATAGTGACGGCCATACAAGGGCCCCCGCCAGCAATCGTCCCCCGCTCCCATAGTGACGGCGAAACAAGGGCCCCCGCCAGCCATCGTCCCCCGCTCCCATAGTGACGGCCATACAAGGGCCCCCGCCAGCCATCGGCCCCTGCTCCCATAGTGACGGCCATACAAGGGCCCCGCCAGCCATCGTCCCCCGCTCCCATAGTGACGGCCATACAAGGGCCCCCGCCAGCCATCGGCCCCTGCTCCCATAGTGACGGCCATACAAGGGCCCCGCCAGCCATCGGCCCCTGCTCCCATAGTGACGGCCATACAAGGGCCCCCACCAGCCATCGGCCCCTGCTCCCATAGTGACGGCCATACAAGGGCCCCGCCAGCCATCGTCCCCCGCTCCCATAGTGACGGCCATACATGGACCCCACCAGCCATTGGCCCCCGCTCCTATAGTGACGGCCATACAAGGGCCCCCGCCAGCCATCGGCCCCTGCTCCCATAGTGACGGCCATACAAGGGCCCCGCCAGCCATCGTCCCCCGCTCCCATAGTGACGGCCATACATGGACCCCACCAGCCATTGGCCCCCGCTCCTATAGTGACGGCTATACAAGGGCCCCACCAGCCATCGGCCCCTGCTCCCATAGTGACGGCCATACAAGGGCTCCCGCCAGCCATCGTCCACCGCTCCCATAGTGACGGCCATACAAGGGCCCCCGCCAGCCATCGTCCCCCACTCCCATAGTGACGGCCATACAAGGGCCCCCGCCAGCCATCGTCCCCCGCTCCCATAGTGACGGCCATACAAGGGCCCCCGCCAGCCATCGTCCCCCGCTCCCATAGTGACGGCCATACAAGGGCCCCCGCCAGCCATCGGCCCCTGCTCCCATAGTGACGGCCATACAAGGGCCCCGCCAGCCATCGTCCCCCGCTCCCATAGTGACGGCCATACAAGGGCCCCCGCCAGCCATCGGCCCCTGCTCCCATAGTGACGGCCATACAAGGGCCCCCACCAGCCATTGGCCCCTGCTCCCATAGTGACGGCCATACAAGGGCCCCGCCAGCCATCGTCCCCCGCTCCCATAGTGACGGCCATACATGGACCCCACCAGCCATTGGCCCCCGCTCCTATAGTGACGGCCATACAAGGGCCCCCGCCAGCCATCCGCCCCTGCTCCCATAGTGACGGCCATACAAGGGCCCCCGCCAGCCATCGTCCCCCGCTCCCATAGTGACGGCCATACAAGGGCCCCCGCCAGCCATCGGCCCCTGCTCCCATAGTGACGGCCATACAAGGGCCCCCACCAGCCATCGGCCCCTGCTCCCATAGTGACGGCCATACAAGGGCCCCCGCCAGCCATCGGCCCCTCCTCCCATAGTGACGGCCATACAAGGGCCCCGCCAGCCATCGGCCCCTGCTCCCATACTGACGGCCATACAAGGGCCCCGCCAGCCATCGTCCCCCGCTCCCATAGTGACGGCCATACATGGACCCCACCAGCCATTGGCCCCCGCTCCTATAGTGATGGCCATACAAGGGCCCCACCAGCCATCGGCCCCTGCTCCCATAGTGACGGCCATACAAGGGCTCCCGCCAGCCATCGGCCCCTGCTCCTATAGTGACGGCCATACAAGGGCCCCACCAGCCATTGGCCCCCGCTCCCATAGTGACGGCCATACAAGGGCTCCCGCCAGCCATCGGCCCCTGCTCCTATAGTGACGGCCATACAAGGGCCCCCGCCAGCCATCGTCCCCCGCTCCCATAGTGACGGCCATACAAGGGCCCCCGCCAGCCATCGTCCCCCGCTCCCATAGTGACGGCCATACAAGGGCCCCCGCCAGCCATCGGCCCCTGCTCCCATAGTGACGGCCATACAAGGGCCCCGCCAGCCATCGTCCCCCGCTCCCATAGTGACGGCCATACAAGGGCCCCGCCAGCCATCGGCCCCTGCTCCCATAGTGACGGCCATACAAGGGCCCCCGCCAGCCATCGTCCCCCGCTCCCATAGTGACGGCCATACAAGGGCCCCCGCCAGCCATCGTCCCCCGCTCCCATAGTGACGGCCATACAAGGGCCCCCGCCAGCCATCGGCCCCTGCTCCCATAGTGACGGCCATACAAGGGCCCCGCCAGCCATCGTCCCCCGCTCCCATGGTGACGGCCATACAAGGGCCCCCGCCAGCCATCGGCCGCTGCTCCCATAGTGAGGGCCATACAAGGGCCCTCGCCAGCCATCGTCCCCCGCTCCCATAGTGACGGCCATACAAGGGCCCCCGCCAGCAATCGTCCCCCGCTCCCATAGTGACGGCCATACAAGGGCCCCCACAGCCATCGGCCCCTGCTCCCATAGTGACGGCCATACAAGGGCCCCGCCAGCCATCGTCCCCCGCTCCCATAGTGACGGCCATACAAGGGCCCCCGCCAGCCATCGGCCCCCGCTCCCATAGTGACGGCCATACAAGGGCCCCCGCCAGCCATCGTCCCCCGCTCCCATAGTGACGGCCATACAAGGGCCCCCGCCAGCCATTGGCCCCTGCTCCCATAGTGACGGCCATAAAAGGGCCCCCGCCAGCCATCGGCCCCTGCTCCCATAGTGACGGCCATACATGGACCCCACCAGCCATTGGCCCCCGCTCCTATAGTGACGGCCATACAAGGGCCCCCGCCAGCCATCGTCCCCCGCTCCCATAGTGACGGCCATACAAGGGCCCCCGCCAGCCATCGTCCCCCACTCCCATAGTGACGGCCATACAAGGGCCCCGCCAGCCATCGGCCCCTGCTCCCATAGTGACGGCCATACAAGGGCCCCCGCCAGCAATCGTCCCCCGCTCCCATAGTGACGGCGAAACAAGGGCCCCCGCCAGCCATCGTCCCCCGCTCCCATAGTGACGGCCATACAAGGGCCCCCGCCAGCCATCGGCCCCTGCTCCCATAGTGACGGCCATACAAGGGCCCCGCCAGCCATCGTCCCCCGCTCCCATAGTGACGGCCATACAAGGGCCCCCGCCAGCCATCGGCCCCTGCTCCCATAGTGACGGCCATACAAGGGCCCCGCCAGCCATCGGCCCCTGCTCCCATAGTGACGGCCATACAAGGGCCCCCACCAGCCATCGGCCCCTGCTCCCATAGTGACGGCCATACAAGAGCCCCGCCAGCCATCGTCCCCCGCTCCCATAGTGACGGCCATACATGGACCCCACCAGCCATTGGCCCCCGCTCCTATAGTGACGGCCATACAAGGGCCCCACCAGCCATCGGCCCCTGCTCCCATAGTGACGGCCATACAAAGGCTCCCGCCAGCCATCGTCCCCCGCTCCCATAGTGACGGCCATACAAGGGCCCCCGCCAGCCATCGTCCCCCACTCCCATAGTGACGGCCATACAAGGGCCCCCGCCAGCCATCGTCCCCCGCTCCCATAGTGACGGCCATACAAGGGCCCCCGCCAGCCATCGTCCCCCGCTCCCATAGTGACGGCCATACAAGGGCCCCCGCCAGCCATCGGCCCCTGCTCCCATAGTGACGGCCATACAAGGGCCCCGCCAGCCATCGTCCCCCGCTCCCATAGTGACGGCCATACAAGGGCCCCCGCCAGCCATCGGCCCCTGCTCCCATAGTGACGGCCATACAAGGGCCCCCACCAGCCATTGGCCCCTGCTCCCATAGTGACGGCCATACAAGGGCCCCGCCAGCCATCGTCCCCCGCTCCCATAGTGACGGCCATACATGGACCCCACCAGCCATTGGCCCCCGCTCCTATAGTGACGGCCATACAAGGGCTCCCGCCAGCCATCCGCCCCTGCTCCCATAGTGACGGCCATACAAGGGCCCCCGCCAGCCATCGTCCCCCGCTCCCATAGTGACGGCCATACAAGGGCCCCCGCCAGCCATCGGCCCCTGCTCCCATAGTGACGGCCATACAAGGGCCCCCACCAGCCATCGGCCCCTGCTCCCATAGTGACGGCCATACAAGGGCCCCCGCCAGCCATCGGCCCCTCCTCCCATAGTGACGGCCATACAAGGGCCCCGCCAGCCATCGGCCTCTGCTCCCATACTGACGGCCATACAAGGGCCCCGCCAGCCATCGTCCCCCGCTCCCATAGTGACGGCCATACATGGACCCCACCAGCCATTGGCCCCCGCTCCTATAGTGATGGCCATACAAGGGCCCCACCAGCCATCGGCCCCTGCTCCCATAGTGACGGCCATACAAGGGCTCCCGCCAGCCATCGGCCCCTGCTCCTATAGTGACGGCCATACAAGGGCCCCACCAGCCATTGGCCCCCGCTCCCATAGTGACGGCCATACAAGGGCTCCCGCCAGCCATCGGCCCCTGCTCCTATAGTGACGGCCATACAAGGGCCCCCGCCAGCCATCGTCCCCCGCTCCCATAGTGACGGCCATACAAGGGCCCCCGCCAGCCATCGTCCCCCGCTCCCATAGTGACGGCCATACAAGGGCCCCCGCCAGCCATCGGCCCCTGCTCCCATAGTGACGGCCATACAAGGGCCCCGCCAGCCATCGTCCCCCGCTCCCATAGTGACGGCCATACAAGGGCCCCGCCAGCCATCGGCCCCTGCTCCCATAGTGACGGCCATACAAGGGCCCCCGCCAGCCATCGTCCCCCGCTCCCATAGTGACGGCCATAAAAGGGCCCCCGCCAGCCATCGGCCCCTGCTCCCATAGTGACGGCCATACAAGGGCCCCGCCAGCCATCGTCCCCCGCTCCCATAGTGACGGCCATACAAGGGCCCCCGCCAGCCATCGGCCGCTGCTCCCATAGTGAGGGCCATACAAGGGCCCTCGCCAGCCATCGTCCCCCGCTCCCATAGTGACGGCCATACAAGGGCCCCCGCCAGCCATCGTCCCCCGCTCCCATAGTGACGGCCATACAAGGGCCCCCCCCAGCCATCGGCCCCTGATCCCATAGTGACGGCCATACAAGGGCCCCGCCAGCCATCGTCCCCCGCTCCCATAGTGACGGCCATACAAGGGCCCCCGCCAGCCATCGGCCCCCGCTCCCATAGTGACGGCCATACAAGGGCCCCCGCCAGCCATCGGCCCCTGCTCCCATAGTGACGGCCATACAAGGGCCCCGCCAGCCATCGTCCCCCGCTCCCATAGTGACGGCCATACAAGGGCCCCCGCCAGCCATTGGCCCCTGCTCCCATAGTGACGGCCATAAAAGGGCCCCCGCCAGCCATCGGCCCCTGCTCCCATAGTGACGGCCATACATGGACCCCACCAGCCATTGGCCCCCGCTCCTATAGTGACGGCCATACAAGGGCCCCCGCCAGCCATCGTCCCCCGCTCCCATAGTGACGGCCATACAAGGGCCCCCGCCAGCCATCGTCCCCCACTCCCATAGTGACGGCCATACAAGGGCCCCGCCAGCCATCGGCCCCTGCTCCCATAGTGACGGCCATACAAGGGCCCCCGCCAGCAATCGTCCCCCGCTCCCATAGTGACGGCGAAACAAGGGCCCCCGCCAGCCATCGTCCCCCGCTCCCATAGTGACGGCCATACAAGGGCCCCCGCCAGCCATCGGCCCCTGCTCCCATAGTGACGGCCATACAAGGGCCCCGCCAGCCATCGTCCCCCGCTCCCATAGTGACGGCCATACAAGGGCCCCCGCCAGCCATCGGCCCCTGCTCCCATAGTGACGGCCATACAAGGGCCCCCGCCAGCCATCGGCCCCCGCTCCCATAGTGACGGCCATACAAGGGCCCCCGCCAGCCATCGTCCCCCGCTCCCATAGTGACGGCCATACAAGGGCCCCCGCCAGCCATCGGCCCCTGCTCCCATAGTGACGGCCATACAAGGGCCCCCACCAGCCATTGGCCCCTGCTCCCATAGTGACGGCCATACAAGGGCTCCGCCAGCCATCGTCCCCCGCTCCCATAGTGACGGTCATACATGGACCCCACCAGCCATTGGCCCCCGCTCCTATAGTGACGGCCATACAAGGGCCCCCGCCAGCCATCCGCCCCTGCTCCCATAGTGACGGCCATACAAGGGCCCCCGCCAGCCATCGTCCCCCGCTCCCATAGTGACGGCCATACAAGGGCCCCCGCCAGCCATCGGCCCCTGCTACCATAGTGACGGCCATACATGGACCCCACCAGCCATTGGCCCCCGCTCCTATAGTGACGGCCATACAAGGGCCCCCGCCAGCCATCGGCCCCGCTCCCATAGTGATGGCCATACAAGGGCCCCCGCCAGCCATCGTCCCCCACTCCCATAGTGACGGCCATACAAGGGCCCCGCCAGCCATCGGCCCCTGCTCCCATAGTGACGGCCATACAAGGGCCCCCGCCAGCCATCGTCCCCCGCTCCCATAGTGACGGCCATACAAGGGCCCCCGCCAGCCATCGTCCCCCGCTCCCATAGTGACGGCCATACAAGGGCCCCCGCCAGCCATCGGCCCCTGCTCCCATAGTGACGGCCATACAAGGGCCCCGCCAGCCATCGTCCCCCGCTCCCATAGTGACGGCCATACAAGGGCCCCCGCCAGCCATCGGCCGCTGCTCCCATAGTGAGGGCCATACAAGGGCCCTCGCCAGCCATCGTCCCCCGCTCCCATAGTGACGGCCATACAAGGGCCCCCGCCAGCCATCGTCCCCCGCTCCCATAGTGACGGCCATACAAGGGCCCCCCCCAGCCATCGGCCCCTGATCCCATAGTGACGGCCATACAAGGGCCCCGCCAGCCATCGTCCCCCGCTCCCATAGTGACGGCCATACAAGGGCCCCCGCCAGCCATCGGCCCCCGCTCCCATAGTGACGGCCATACAAGGGCCCCCGCCAGCCATCGGCCCCTGCTCCCATAGTGACGGCCATACAAGGGCCCCGCCAGCCATCGTCCCCCGCTCCCATAGTGACGGCCATACAAGGGCCCCCGCCAGCCATTGGCCCCTGCTCCCATAGTGACGGCCATAAAAGGGCCCCCGCCAGCCATCGGCCCCTGCTCCCATAGTGACGGCCATACATGGACCCCACCAGCCATTGGCCCCCGCTCCTATAGTGACGGCCATACAAGGGCCCCCGCCAGCCATCGTCCCCCGCTCCCATAGTGACGGCCATACAAGGGCCCCCGCCAGCCATCGGCCCCTGCTCCCATAGTGACGGCCATACAAGGGCCCCCACCAGCCATTGGCCCCTGCTCCCATAGTGACGGCCATACAAGGGCTCCGCTAGCCATCGTCCCCCGCTCCCATAGTGACGGTCATACATGGACCCCACCAGCCATCCGCCCCTGCTCCCATAGTGACGGCCATACAAGGGCCCCCGCCAGCCATCGTCCCCCGCTCCCATAGTGACGGCCATACAAGGGCCCCCGCCAGCCATCGGCCCCTGCTACCATAGTGACGGCCATACATGGACCCCACCAGCCATTGGCCCCCGCTCCTATAGTGACGGCCATACAAGGGCCCCCGCCAGCCATCGGCCCCGCTCCCATAGTGACGGCCATACAAGGGCCCCCGCCAGCCATCGTCCCCCACTCCCATAGTGACGGCCATACAAGGGCCCCGCCAGCCATCGGCCCCTGCTCCCATAGTGACGGCCATACAAGGGCCCCCGCCAGCCATCGTCCCCCGCTCCCATAGTGACGGCCATACAAGGGCCCCCGCCAGCCATCGTCCCCCGCTCCCATAGTGACGGCCATACAAGGGCCCCCGCCAGCCATCGGCCCCTGCTCCCATAGTGACGGCCATACAAGGGCCCCGCCAGCCATCGTCCCCCGCTCCCATAGTGACGGCCATACAAGGGCCCCCGCCAGCCATCGGCCGCTGCTCCCATAGTGAGGGCCGTACAAGGGCCCTCGCCAGCCATCGTCCCCCGCTCCCATAGTGACGGCCATACAAGGGCCCCCGCCAGCCATCGTCCCCCGCTCCCATAGTGACGGCCATACAAGGGCCCCCCCCAGCCATCGGCCCCTGATCCCATAGTGACGGCCATACAAGGGCCCCGCCAGCCATCGTCCCCCGCTCCCATAGTGACGGCCATACAAGGGCCCCCGCCAGCCATCGGCCCCCGCTCCCATAGTGACGGCCATACAAGGGCCCCCGCCAGCCATCGGCCCCTGCTCCCATAGTGACGGCCATACAAGGGCCCCGCCAGCCATCGTCCCCCGCTCCCATAGTGACGGCCATACAAGGGCCCCCGCCAGCCATTGGCCCCTGCTCCCATAGTGACGGCCATAAAAGGGCCCCCGCCAGCCATCGGCCCCTGCTCCCATAGTGACGGTCATACATGGACCCCACCAGCCATTGGCCCCCGCTCCTATAGTGACGGCCATACAAGGGCCCCCGCCAGCCATCGTCCCCCGCTCCCATAGTGACGGCCATACAAGGGCCCCCGCCAGCCATCGTCCCCCACTCCCATAGTGACGGCCATACAAGGGCCCCGCCAGCCATCGGCCCCTGCTCCCATAGTGACGGCCATACAAGGGCCCCCACCAGCCATTGGCCCCTGCTCCCATAGTGACTGCCATACAAGGGCCCCGCCAGCCATCGTCCCCCGCTCCCATAGTGACGGCCATACATGGACCCCACCAGCCATTGGCCCCCGCTCCTATAGTGACGGCCATACAAGGGCCCCCGCCAGCCATCCGCCCCTGCTCCCATAGTGACGGCCATACAAGGGCCCCCGCCAGCCATCGTCCCCCGCTCCCATAGTGACGGCCATACAAGGGCCCCCGCCAGCCATCGGCCCCTGCTCCCATAGTGACGGCCATACAAGGGCCCCCACCAGCCATCGGCCCCTGCTCCCATAGTGACGGCCATACAAGGGCCCCCGCCAGCCATCGGCCCCTCCTCCCATAGTGACGGCCATACAAGGGCCCCGCCAGCCATCGGCCCCTGCTCCCATACTGACGGCCATACAAGGGCCCCGCCAGCCATCGTCCCCCGCTCCCATAGTGACGGCCATACATGGACCCCACCAGCCATTGGCCCCCGCTCCTATAGTGATGGCCATACAAGGGCCCCACCAGCCATCGGCCCCTGCTCCCATAGTGACGGCCATACAAGGGCTCCCGCCAGCCATCGGCCCCTGCTCCTATAGTGACGGCCATACAAGGGCCCCACCAGCCATTGGCCCCCGCTCCCATAGTGACGGCCATACAAGGGCTCCCGCCAGCCATCGGCCCCTGCTCTTATAGTGACGGCCATACAAGGGCCCCCGCCAGCCATCGTCCCCCGCTCCCATAGTGACGGCCATACAAGGGCCCCCGCCAGCCATCGTCCCCCGCTCCCATAGTGACGGCCATACAAGGGCCCCCGCCAGCCATCGGCCCCTGCTCCCATAGTGACGGCCATACAAGGGCCCCGCCAGCCATCGTCCCCCGCTCCCATAGTGACGGCCATACAAGGGCCCCGCCAGCCATCGTCCCCCGCTCCCATAGTGACGGCCATACAAGGGCCCCCGCCAGCCATCGGCCCCTGCTTCCATAGTGACGGCCATACAAGGGCCCCCACCAGCCATTGGCCCCTGCTCCCATAGTGACGGCCATACAAGGGCCCCGCCAGCCATCGTCCCCCGCTCCCATAGTGACGGCCATACATGGACCCCACCAGCCATTGGCCCCCGCTCCTATAGTGACGGCCAAACAAGGGCCCCCGCCAGCCATCGGCCCCTGCTCCCATAGTGACGGCCATACAAGGGCCCCGCCAGCCATCGTCCCCCGCTCCCATAGTGACGGCCATACATGGACCCCACCAGCCATTGGCCCCCGCTCCTATAGTGACGGCCATACAAGTGCCCCACCAGCCATCGGCCCCTGCTCCCATAGTGACGGCCATACAAGGGCTCCCGCCAACCATCGTCCCCCGCTCCCATAGTGACGGCCATACAAGGGCCCCCGCCAGCCATCGTCCCCCACTCCCATAGTGACGGCCATACAAGGGCCCCCGCCAGCCATCGTCCCCCGCTCCCATATTGACGGCCATACAAGGGCCCCCGCCAGCCATCGGCCCCTGCTCCCATAGTGACGGCCATACAAGGGCCCCGCCAGCCATCGTCCCCCGCTCCCATAGTGACGGCCATACAAGGGCCCCCGCCAGCCATCAGCCCCTGCTCCCATAGTGACGGCCATACAAGGGCCCCCACCAGCCATTGGCCCCTGCTCCCATAGTGACAGCCATACAAGGGCCCCGCCAGCCATCGTCCCCCGCTCCCATAGTGACGGCCATACATGGACCCCACCAGCCATTGGCCCCCGCTCCTATAGTGACGGCCATACAAGGGCCCCCGCCAGCCATCCGCCCCTACTCCCATAGTGACGGCCATACAAGGGCCCCCGCCAGCCATCGTCCCCCGCTCCCATAGTGACGGCCATACAAGGGCCCCCGCCAGCCATCGTCCCCCGCTCCCATAGTGACGGCCATACAAGGGCCCCCGCCAGCCATCGGCCCCTGCTCCCATAGTGACGGCCATACAAGGGCCCCCGCCAGCCATCGTCCCCCGCTCCCATAGTGACGGCCATACAAGGGCCCCCGCCAGCCATCGGCCCCTGCTCCCATAGTGACGGCCATACAAGGGCCCCCACCAGCCATTGGCCCCTGCTCCCATAGTGACGGCCATACAAGGGCCCCGCCAGCCATCGTCCCCCGCTCCCATAGTGACGGCCATACATGGACCCCACCAGCCATTGGCCCCCGCTCCTATAGTGACGGCCATACAAGGGCCCCCGCCAGCCATCCGCCCCTGCTCCCATAGTGACGGCCATACAAGGGCCCCCGCCAGCCATCGTCCCCCGCTCCCATAGTGACGGCCATACAAGGGCCCCCGCCAGCCATCGGCCCCTGCTCCCATAGTGACGGCCATACAAGGGCCCCCACCAGCCATCGGCCCCTGCTCCCATAGTGACGGCCATACAAGGGCCCCCGCCAGCCATCGGCCCCTCCTCCCATAGTGACGGCCATACAAGGGCCCCGCCAGCCATCGGCCCCTGCTCCCATACTGACGGCCATACAAGGGCCCCGCCAGCCATCGTCCCCCGCTCCCATAGTGACGGCCATACATGGACCCCACCAGCCATTGGCCCCCGCTCCTATAGTGATGGCCATACAAGGGCCCCACCAGCCATCGGCCCCTGCTCCCATAGTGACGGCCATACAAGGGCTCCCGCCAGCCATCGGCCCCTGCTCCTATAGTGACGGCCATACAAGGGCCCCACCAGCCATTGGCCCCCGCTCCCATAATGACGGCCATACAAGGGCTCCCGCCAGCCATCGGCCCCTGCTCCTATAGTGACGGCCATACAAGGGCCCCCGCCAGCCATCGTCCCCCGCTCCCATAGTGACGGCCATACAAGGGCCCCCGCCAGCCATCGTCCCCCGCTCCCATAGTGACGGCCATACAAGGGCCCCCGCCAGCCATCGTCCCCCGCTCCCATAGTGACGGCCATACAAGGGCCACCGCCAGCCATCGTCCCCCGCTCCCATAGTGACGGCCATACAAGGGCCCCCGCCAGCCATCGGCCCCTGCTCCCATAGTGACGGCCATACAAGGGCCCCGCCAGCCATCGTCCCCCGCTCCCATAGTGACGGCCATACAAGGGCCCCCGCCAGCCATCGGCCCCTGCTCCCATAGTGACGGCCATACAAGGGCCCCCACCAGCCATTGGCCCCTGCTCCCATAGTGACGGCCATACAAGGGCCCCGCCAGCCATCGTCCCCCGCTCCCATAGTGACGGCCATACATGGACCGCACCAGCCATTGGCCCCCGCTCCTATAGTGACGGCCATACAAGGGCCCCCGCCAGCCATCCGCCCCTGCTCCCATAGTGACGGCCATACAAGGGCCCCCGCCAGCCATCGTCCCCCGCTCCCATAGTGACGGCCATACAAGGGCCCCCGCCAGCCATCGGCCCCTGCTCCCATAGTGACGGCCATACAAGGGCCCCCACCAGCCATC
Source organism: Leptodactylus fuscus (assembly GCF_031893055.1). Classification (NCBI taxonomy): domain Eukaryota; kingdom Metazoa; phylum Chordata; class Amphibia; order Anura; family Leptodactylidae; genus Leptodactylus; species Leptodactylus fuscus. The sequence continues at coordinate 28,115 of NW_027440814.1, read as the reverse complement.
GGCCCCTGCTCCCATAGTGACGGCCATACAAGGGCCCCCGCCAGCCATCGGCCCCTCCTCCCATAGTGACGGCCATACAAGGGCCCCGCCAGCCATCGGCCCCTGCTCCCATACTGACGGCCATACAAGGGCCCCGCCAGCCATCGTCCCCCGCTCCCATAGTGACGGCCATACATGGACCCCACCAGCCATTGGCCCCCGCTCCTATAGTGATGGCCATACAAGGGCCCCACCAGCCATCGGCCCCTGCTCCCATAGTGACGGCCATACAAGGGCTCCCGCCAGCCATCGGCCCCTGCTCCTATAGTGACGGCCATACAAGGGCCCCACCAGCCATTGGCCCCCGCTCCCATAGTGACGGCCATACAAGGGCTCCCGCCAGCCATCGGCCCCTGCTCCTATAGTGACGGCCATACAAGGGCCCCCGCCAGCCATCGTTCCCCGCTCCCATAGTGACGGCCATACAAGGGCCCCCGCCAGCCATCGTCCCCCGCTCCCATAGTGACGGCCATACAAGGGCCCCCGCCAGCCATCGGCCCCTGCTCCCATAGTGACGGCCATACAAGGGCCCCGCCAGCCATCGTCCCCCGCTCCCATAGTGACGGCCATACAAGGGCCCCGCCAGCCATCGGCCCCTGCTCCCATAGTGACGGCCATACAAGGGCCCCCGCCAGCCATCGTCCCCCGCTCCCATAGTGACGGCCATACAAGGGCCCCCGCCAGCCATCGTCCCCCGCTCCCATAGTGACGGCCATACAAGGGCCCCCGCCAGCCATCGGCCCCTGCTCCCATAGTGACGGCCATACAAGGGCCCCGCCAGCCATCGTCCCCCGCTCCCATAGTGACGGCCATACAAGGGCCCCCGCCAGCCATCGGCCGCTGCTCCCATAGTGAGGGCCATACAAGGGCCCTCGCCAGCCATCGTCCCCCGCTCCCATAGTGACGGCCATACAAGGGCCCCCGCCAGCCATCGTCCCCCGCTCCCATAGTGACGGCCATACAAGGGCCCCCCCCAGCCATCGGCCCCTGATCCCATAGTGACGGCCATACAAGGGCCCCGCCAGCCATCGTCCCCCGCTCCCATAGTGACGGCCATACAAGGGCCCCCGCCAGCCATCGGCCCCCGCTCCCATAGTGACGGCCATACAAGGGCCCCCGCCAGCCATCGGCCCCTGCTCCCATAGTGACGGCCATACAAGGGCCCCGCCAGCCATCGTCCCCCGCTCCCATAGTGACGGCCATACAAGGGCCCCCGCCAGCCATTGGCCCCTGCTCCCATAGTGATGGCCATAAAAGGGCCCCCGCCAGCGATCGGCCCCTGCTCCCATAGTGACGGCCATACATGGACCCCACCAGCCATTGGCCCCCGCTCCTATAGTGACGGCCATACAAGGGCCCCCGCCAGCCATCGTCCCCCGCTCTCATAGTGACGGCCATACAAGGGCCCCCGCCAGCCATCGTCCCCCACTCCCATAGTGACGGCCATACAAGGGCCCCGCCAGCCATCGGCCCCTGCTCCCATAGTGACGGCCATACAAGGACCCCCGCCAGCAATCGTCCCCCCCTCCCATAGTGACGGCGAAACAAGGGCCCCCGCCAGCCATCGTCCCCCGCTCCCATAGTGACGGCCATACAAGGGCCCCCGCCAGCCATCGGCCCCTGCTCCCATAGTGACGGCCATACAAGGGCCCCGCCAGCCATCGTCCCCCGCTCCCATAGTGACGGCCATACAAGGGCCCCCGCCAGCCATCGGCCCCTGCTCCCATAGTGACGGCCATACAAGGGCCCCCGCCAGCCATCGGCCCCCGCTCCCATAGTGACGGCCATACAAGGGCCCCCGCCAGCCATCGTCCCCCGCTCCCATAGTGACGGCCATACAAGGGCCCCCGCCAGCCATCGGCCCCTGCTCCCATAGTGACGGCCATACAAGGGCCCCCACCAGCCATTGGCCCCTGCTCCCATAGTGACGGCCATACAAGGGCTCCGCCAGCCATCGTCCCCCGCTGCCATAGTGACGGTCATACATGGACCCCACCAGCCATTGGCCCCCGCTCCTATAGTGACGGCCATACAAGGGCCCCCGCCAGTCATCCGCCCCTGCTCCCATAGTGACGGCCATACAAGGGCCCCCGCCAGCCATCGTCCCCCGCTCCCATAGTGACGGCCATACAAGGGCCCCCGCCAGCCATCGGCCCCTGCTACCATAGTGACGGCCATACATGGACCCCACCAGCCATTGGCCCCCGCTCCTATAGTGACGGCCATACAAGGGCCCCCGCCAGCCATCGGCCCCGCTCCCATAGTGACGGCCATACAAGGGCCCCCGCCAGCCATCGTCCCCCACTCCCATAGTGACGGCCATACAAGGGCCCCGCCAGCCATCGGCCCCTGCTCCCATAGTGACGGCCATACAAGGGCCCCCGCCAGCCATCGTCCCCCGCTCCCATAGTGACGGCCATACAAGGGCCCCCCCCAGCCATCGTCCCCCGCTCCCATAGTGACGGCCATACAAGGGCCCCCGCCAGCCATCGGCCCCTGCTCCCATAGTGACGGCCATACAAGGGCCCCGCCAGCCATCGTCCCCCGCTCCCATAGTGACGGCCATACAAGGGCCCCCGCCAGCCATCGGCCCCTGCTCCCATACTGACGGCCATACAAGGGCCCCCGCCAGCCATCGTCCCCCGCTCCCATAGTGACGGCCATACAAGGGCCCCCGCCAGCCATCGGCCCCTGCTCCCATAGTGACGGCCATACAAGGGCCCCCACCAGCCATTGGCCCCTGCTCCCATAGTGACGGCCATACAAGGGCCCCGCCAGCCATCGTCCCCCGCTCCCATAGTGACGGTCATACATGGACCCCACCAGCCATTGGCCCCCGCTCCTATAGTGAAGGCCATACAAGGGCCCCCGCCAGCCATCCGCCCCTGCTCCCATAGTGACGGCCATACAAGGGCCCCCGCCAGCCATCGTCCCCCGCTCCCATAGTGACGGCCATACAAGGGCCCCCGCCAGCCATCGGCCCCTGCTACCATAGTGACGGCCATACATGGACCCCACCAGCCATTGGCCCCCGCTCCTATAGTGACGGCCATACAAGGGCCCCCGCCAGCCATCGGCCCCGCTCCCATAGTGACGGCCATACAAGGGCCCCCGTCAGCCATCGTCCCCCACTCCCATAGTGACGGCCATACAAGGGCCCCGCCAGCCATCGGCCCCTGCTCCCATAGTGACGGCCATACAAGGGCCCCCGCCAGCCATCGTCCCCCGCTCCCATAGTGACGGCCATACAAGGGCCCCCACCAGCCATCGTCCCCCGCTCCCATAGTGACGGCCATACAAGGGCCCCCGCCAGCCATCGGCCCCTGCTCCCATAGTGACGGCCATACAAGGGCCCCGCCAGCCATCGTCCCCCGCTCCCATAGTGACGGCCATACATGGACCCCACCAGCCATTGGCCCCCGCTCCTATAGTGACGGCCATACAAGGGCCCCCGCCAGCCATCGGCCCCTGCTCCCATAGTGACGGCCATACAAGGGCCCCGCCAGCCATCGTCCCCCGCTCCCATAGTGACGGCCATACATGGACCCCACCAGCCATTGGCCCCCGCTCCTATAGTGACGGCCATACAAGGGCCCCACCAGCCATCGGCCCCTGCTCCCATAGTGACGGCCATACAAGGGCTCCCGCCAGCCATCGTCCCCCGCTCCCATAGTGACGGCCATACAAGGGCCCCCGCCAGCCATCGTCCCCCACTCCCATAGTGACGGCCATACAAGGGCCCCCGCCAGCCATCGTCCCCCGCTCCCATAGTGACGGCCATACAAGGGTCCCCGCCAGCCATCGTCCCCCGCTCCCATAGTGACGGCCATACAAGGGCCCCCGCCAGCCATCGTCCCCCGCTCCCATAGTGACGGCCATACAAGGGTCCCCGCCAGCCATCGTCCCCCGCTCCCGTAGTGATGGCCATACAAGGGCCCCCGCCAGCCATCGGCCCCTGCTCCCATAGTGACGGCCATACAAGGGCCCCGCCAGCCATCGTCCCCCGCTCCCATAGTGACGGCCATACAAGGGCCCCCGCCAGCCATCGGCCCCTGCTCCCATAGTGACGGCCATACAAGGGCCCCCACCAGCCATTGGCCCCTGCTCCCATAGTGACGGCCATACAAGGGCCACGCCAGCCATCGTCCCCCGCTCCCATAGTGACGGCCATACATGGACCCCACCAGCCATTGGCCCCCGCTCCTATAGTGACGGCCATACAAGGGCCCCCGCCAGCCATCCGCCCCTGCTCCCATAGTGACGGCCATACAAGGGCCCCCGCCAGCCATCGTCCCCCGCTCCCATAGTGACGGCCATACAAGGGCCCCCGCCAGCCATCGGCCCCTGCTCCCATAGTGACGGCCATACAAGGGCCCCCACCAGCCATCGGCCCCTGCTCCCATAGTGACGGCCATACAAGGGCCCCCGCCAGCCATCGGCCCCTCCTCCCATAGTAACGGCCATACAAGGGCCCCGCCAGCCATCGGCCCCTGCTCCCATACTGACGGCCATACAAGGGCCCCGCCAGCCATCGTCCCCCGCTCCCATAGTGACGGCCATACATGGACCCCACCAGCCATTGGCCCCCGCTCCTATAGTGATGGCCATACAAGGGCCCCACCAGCCATCGGCCCCTGCTCCCATAGTGACGGCCATACAAGGGCTCCCGCCAGCCATCGGCCCCTGCTCCTATAGTGACGGCCATACAAGGGCCCCACCAGCCATTGGCCCCCGCTCCCATAGTGACGGCCATACAAGGGCTCCCGCCAGCCATCGGCCCCTTCTCCTATAGTGACGGCCATACAAGGGCCCCCGCCAGCCATCGTCCCCCGCTCCCATAGTGACGGCCATACAAGGGCCCCCGCCAGCCATCGTCCCCCGCTCCCATAGTGACGGCCATACAAGGGCCCCCGCCAGCCATCGGCCCCTGCTCCCATAGTGACGGCCATACAAGGGCCCCGCCAGCCATCGTCCCCCGCTCCCATAGTGACGGCCATACAAGGGCCCCGCCAGCCATCGGCCCCTGCTCCCATAGTGACGGCCATACAAGGGCCCCCGCCAGCCATCGTCCCCCGCTCCCATAGTGACGGCCATACAAGGGCCCCCGCCAGCCATCGTCCCCCGCTCCCATAGTGACGGCCATACAAGGGCCCCCGCCAGCCATCGGCCCCTGCTCCCATAGTGACGGCCATACAAGGGCCCCGCCAGCCATCGTCCCCCGCTCCCATAGTGACGGCCATACAAGGGCCCCCGCCAGCCATCGGCCGCTGCTCCCATAGTGACGGCCATACAAGGGCCCCCGCCAGCCATCGTCCCCCGCTCCCATAGTGACGGCCATACAAGGGCCCCCCACAGCCATCGGCCCCTGCTCCCATAGTGACGGCCATACAAGGGCCCCGCCAGCCATCGTCCCCCGCTCCCATAGTGACGGCCATACAAGGGCCCCCGCCAGCCATCGGCCCCCGCTCCCATAGTGACGGCCATACAAGGGCCCCCGCCAGCCATCGGCCCCTGCTCCCATAGTGACGGCCATACAAGGGCCCCGCCAGCCATCGTCCCCCGCTCCCATAGTGACGGCCATACAAGGGCCCCCGCCAGCCATTGGCCCCTGCTCCCATAGTGACGGCCATAAAAGGGCCCCCGCCAGCCATCGGCCCCTGCTCCCATAGTGACGGCCATACATGGACCCCACCAGCCATTGGCCCCCGCTCCTATAGTGACGGCCATACAAGGGCCCCCGCCAGCCATCGTCCCCCGCTCCCATAGTGACGGCCATACAAGGGCCCCCGCCAGCCATCGTCCCCCACTCCCATAGTGACGGCCATACAAGGGCCCCGCCAGCCATCGGCCCCTGCTCCCATAGTGACGGCCATACAAGGGCCCCCGCCAGCAATCGTCCCCCGCTCCCATAGTGACGGCGAAACAAGGGCCCCCGCCAGCCATCGTCCCCCGCTCCCATAGTGACGGCCATACAAGGGCCCCCGCCAGCCATCGGCCCCTGCTCCCATAGTGACGGCCATACAAGGGCCCCGCCAGCCATCGTCCCCCGCTCCCATAGTGACGGCCATACAAGGGCCCCCGCCAGCCATCGGCCCCTGCTCCCATAGTGACGGCCATACAAGGGCCCCGCCAGCCATCGGCCCCTGCTCCCATAGTGACGGCCATACAAGGGCCCCCACCAGCCATCGGCCCCTGCTCCCATAGTGACGGCCATACAAGGGCCCCGCCAGCCATCGTCCCCCGCTCCCATAGTGACGGCCATACATGGACCCCACCAGCCATTGGCCCCCGCTCCTATAGTGACGGCCATACAAGGGCCCCCGCCAGCCATCGGCCCCTGCTCCCATAGTGACGGCCATACAAGGGCCCCGCCAGCCATCGTCCCCCGCTCCCATAGTGACGGCCATACATGGACCCCACCAGCCATTGGCCCCCGCTCCTATAGTGACGGCTATACAAGGGCCCCACCAGCCATCGGCCCCTGCTCCCATAGTGACGGCCATACAAGGGCTCCCGCCAGCCATCGGCCCCTGCTCCTATAGTGACGGCCATACAAGGGCCCCACCAGCCATTGGCCCCCGCTCCCATAGTGACGGCCATACAAGGGCTCCCGCCAGCCATCGGCCCCTGCTCCTATAGTGACGGCCATACAAGGGCCCCCGCCAGCCATCGTCCCCCGCTCCCATAGTGACGGCCATACAAGGGCCCCCGCCAGCCATCGTCCCCCGCTCCCATAGTGACGGCCATACAAGGGCCCCCGCCAGCCATCGGCCCCTGCTCCCATAGTGACGGCCATACAAGGGCCCCGCCAGCCATCGTCCCCCGCTCCCATAGTGACGGCCATACAAGGGCCCCGCCAGCCATCGGCCCCTGCTCCCATAGTGACGGCCATACAAGGGCCCCCGCCAGCCATCGTCCCCCGCTCCCATAGTGACGGCCATACAAGGGCCCCCGCCAGCCATCGTCCCCCGCTCCCATAGTGACGGCCATACAAGGGCCCCCGCCAGCCATCGGCCCCTGCTCCCATAGTGACGGCCATACAAGGGCCCCGCCAGCCATCGTCCCCCGCTCCCATGGTGACGGCCATACAAGGGCCCCCGCCAGCCATCGGCCGCTGCTCCCATAGTGAGGGCCATACAAGGGCCCTCGCCAGCCATCGTCCCCCGCTCCCATAGTGACGGCCATACAAGGGCCCCCGCCAGCAATCGTCCCCCGCTCCCATAGTGACGGCCATACAAGGGCCCCCACAGCCATCGGCCCCTGCTCCCATAGTGACGGCCATACAAGGGCCCCGCCAGCCATCGTCCCCCGCTCCCATAGTGACGGCCATACAAGGGCCCCCGCCAGCCATCGGCCCCCGCTCCCATAGTGACGGCCATACAAGGGCCCCCGCCAGCCATCGTCCCCCGCTCCCATAGTGACGGCCATACAAGGGCCCCCGCCAGCCATTGGCCCCTGCTCCCATAGTGACGGCCATAAAAGGGCCCCCGCCAGCCATCGGCCCCTGCTCCCATAGTGACGGCCATACATGGACCCCACCAGCCATTGGCCCCCGCTCCTATAGTGACGGCCATACAAGGGCCCCCGCCAGCCATCGTCCCCCGCTCCCATAGTGACGGCCATACAAGGGCCCCCGCCAGCCATCGTCCCCCACTCCCATAGTGACGGCCATACAAGGGCCCCGCCAGCCATCGGCCCCTGCTCCCATAGTGACGGCCATACAAGGGCCCCCGCCAGCAATCGTCCCCCGCTCCCATAGTGACGGCGAAACAAGGGCCCCCGCCAGCCATCGTCCCCCGCTCCCATAGTGACGGCCATACAAGGGCCCCCGCCAGCCATCGGCCCCTGCTCCCATAGTGACGGCCATACAAGGGCCCCGCCAGCCATCGTCCCCCGCTCCCATAGTGACGGCCATACAAGGGCCCCCGCCAGCCATCGGCCCCTGCTCCCATAGTGACGGCCATACAAGGGCCCCGCCAGCCATCGGCCCCTGCTCCCATAGTGACGGCCATACAAGGGCCCCCACCAGCCATCGGCCCCTGCTCCCATAGTGACGGCCATACAAGAGCCCCGCCAGCCATCGTCCCCCGCTCCCATAGTGACGGCCATACATGGACCCCACCAGCCATTGGCCCCCGCTCCTATAGTGACGGCCATACAAGGGCCCCACCAGCCATCGGCCCCTGCTCCCATAGTGACGGCCATACAAAGGCTCCCGCCAGCCATCGTCCCCCGCTCCCATAGTGACGGCCATACAAGGGCCCCCGCCAGCCATCGTCCCCCACTCCCATAGTGACGGCCATACAAGGGCCCCCGCCAGCCATCGTCCCCCGCTCCCATAGTGACGGCCATACAAGGGCCCCCCGCCAGCCATCGTCCCCCGCTCCCATAGTGACGGCCATACAAGGGCCCCCGCCAGCCATCGGCCCCTGCTCCCATAGTGACGGCCATACAAGGGCCCCGCCAGCCATCGTCCCCCGCTCCCATAGTGACGGCCATACAAGGGCCCCCGCCAGCCATCGGCCCCTGCTCCCATAGTGACGGCCATACAAGGGCCCCCACCAGCCATTGGCCCCTGCTCCCATAGTGACGGCCATACAAGGGCCCCGCCAGCCATCGTCCCCCGCTCCCATAGTGACGGCCATACATGGACCCCACCAGCCATTGGCCCCCGCTCCTATAGTGACGGCCATACAAGGGCTCCCGCCAGCCATCCGCCCCTGCTCCCATAGTGACGGCCATACAAGGGCCCCCGCCAGCCATCGTCCCCCGCTCCCATAGTGACGGCCATACAAGGGCCCCCGCCAGCCATCGGCCCCTGCTCCCATAGTGACGGCCATACAAGGGCCCCCACCAGCCATCGGCCCCTGCTCCCATAGTGACGGCCATACAAGGGCCCCCGCCAGCCATCGGCCCCTCCTCCCATAGTGACGGCCATACAAGGGCCCCGCCAGCCATCGGCCTCTGCTCCCATACTGACGGCCATACAAGGGCCCCGCCAGCCATCGTCCCCCGCTCCCATAGTGACGGCCATACATGGACCCCACCAGCCATTGGCCCCCGCTCCTATAGTGATGGCCATACAAGGGCCCCACCAGCCATCGGCCCCTGCTCCCATAGTGACGGCCATACAAGGGCTCCCGCCAGCCATCGGCCCCTGCTCCTATAGTGACGGCCATACAAGGGCCCCACCAGCCATTGGCCCCCGCTCCCATAGTGACGGCCATACAAGGGCTCCCGCCAGCCATCGGCCCCTGCTCCTATAGTGACGGCCATACAAGGGCCCCCGCCAGCCATCGTCCCCCGCTCCCATAGTGACGGCCATACAAGGGCCCCCGCCAGCCATCGTCCCCCGCTCCCATAGTGACGGCCATACAAGGGCCCCCGCCAGCCATCGGCCCCTGCTCCCATAGTGACGGCCATACAAGGGCCCCGCCAGCCATCGTCCCCCGCTCCCATAGTGACGGCCATACAAGGGCCCCGCCAGCCATCGGCCCCTGCTCCCATAGTGACGGCCATACAAGGGCCCCCCGCCAGCCATCGTCCCCCGCTCCCATAGTGACGGCCATAAAAGGGCCCCCGCCAGCCATCGGCCCCTGCTCCCATAGTGACGGCCATACAAGGGCCCCGCCAGCCATCGTCCCCCGCTCCCATAGTGACGGCCATACAAGGGCCCCCCGCCAGCCATCGGCCGCTGCTCCCATAGTGAGGGCCATACAAGGGCCCTCGCCAGCCATCGTCCCCCGCTCCCATAGTGACGGCCATACAAGGGCCCCCGCCAGCCATCGTCCCCCGCTCCCATAGTGACGGCCATACAAGGGCCCCCCCCAGCCATCGGCCCCTGATCCCATAGTGACGGCCATACAAGGGCCCCGCCAGCCATCGTCCCCCCGCTCCCATAGTGACGGCCATACAAGGGCCCCCGCCAGCCATCGGCCCCGCTCCCATAGTGACGGCCATACAAGGGCCCCCGCCAGCCATCGGCCCCTGCTCCCATAGTGACGGCCATACAAGGGCCCCGCCAGCCATCGTCCCCCGCTCCCATAGTGACGGCCATACAAGGGCCCCCCGCCAGCCATTGGCCCCTGCTCCCATAGTGACGGCCATAAAAGGGCCCCGCCAGCCATCGGCCCCTGCTCCCATAGTGACGGCCATACATGGACCCCCACCAGCCATCGCTCCTATAGTGACGGCCATACAAGGGCCCCCCGCCAGCCATCGTCCCCCGCTCCCATAGTGACGGCCATACAAGGGCCCCCGCCAGCCATCGTCCCCCACTCCCATAGTGACGGCCATACAAGGGCCCCGCCAGCCATCGGCCCCTGCTCCCATAGTGACGGCCATACAAGGGCCCCCCGCCAGCAATCGTCCCCCGCTCCCATAGTGACGGCGAAACAAGGGCCCCCGCCAGCCATCGTCCCCCGCTCCCATAGTGACGGCCATACAAGGGCCCCCGCCAGCCATCGGCCCCTGCTCCCATAGTGACGGCCATACAAGGGCCCCGCCAGCCATCGTCCCCCGCTCCCATAGTGACGGCCATACAAGGGCCCCCCGCCAGCCATCGGCCCCTGCTCCCATAGTGACGGCCATACAAGGGCCCCCGCCAGCCATCGGCCCCCGCTCCCCATAGTGACGGCCATACAAGGGCCCCCGCCAGCCATCGTCCCCCCGCTCCCATAGTGACGGCCATACAAGGGCCCCCGCCAGCCATCGGCCCCCTGCTCCCATAGTGACGGCCATACAAGGGCCCCCACCAGCCATTGGCCCCTGCTCCCATAGTGACGGCCATACAAGGGCTCCGCCAGCCATCGTCCCCCGCTCCCATAGTGACGGTCATACATGGACCCCACCAGCCATTGGCCCCCGCTCCTATAGTGACGGCCATACAAGGGCCCCCGCCAGCCATCCGCCCCTGCTCCCATAGTGACGGCCATACAAGGGCCCCCGCCAGCCATCGTCCCCCGCTCCCATAGTGACGGCCATACAAGGGCCCCCGCCAGCCATCGGCCCCTGCTACCATAGTGACGGCCATACATGGACCCCACCAGCCATTGGCCCCCGCTCCTATAGTGACGGCCATACAAGGGCCCCCGCCAGCCATCGGCCCCGCTCCCATAGTGATGGCCATACAAGGGCCCCCGCCAGCCATCGTCCCCCACTCCCATAGTGACGGCCATACAAGGGCCCCGCCAGCCATCGGCCCCTGCTCCCATAGTGACGGCCATACAAGGGCCCCCGCCAGCCATCGTCCCCCGCTCCCATAGTGACGGCCATACAAGGGCCCCCGCCAGCCATCGTCCCCCCGCTCCCATAGTGACGGCCATACAAGGGCCCCCGCCAGCCATCGGCCCCTGCTCCCATAGTGACGGCCATACAAGGGCCCCGCCAGCCATCGTCCCCCGCTCCCATAGTGACGGCCATACAAGGGCCCCCGCCAGCCATCGGCCGCTGCTCCCATAGTGAGGGCCATACAAGGGCCCTCGCCAGCCATCGTCCCCCCGCTCCCATAGTGACGGCCATAAAAGGGCCCCCGCCAGCCATCGTCCCCCGCTCCCATAGTGACGGCCCATACAAGGGCCCCCCCCAGCCATCGGCCCCTGATCCCATAGTGACGGCCATACAAGGGCCCCGCCAGCCATCGTCCCCCGCTCCCATAGTGACGGCCATACAAGGGCCCCCGCCAGCCATCGGCCCCCCGCTCCCATAGTGACGGCCATACAAGGGCCCCCGCCAGCCATCGGCCCCTGCTCCCATAGTGACGGCCATACAAGGGCCCCGCCAGCCATCGTCCCCCGCTCCCATAGTGACGGCCATACAAGGGCCCCCGCCAGCCATTGGCCCCTGCTCCCATAGTGACGGCCATAAAAGGGCCCCCGCCAGCCATCGGCCCCTGCTCCCATAGTGACGGCCATACATGGACCCCACCAGCCATTGGCCCCCGCTCCTATAGTGACGGCCATACAAGGGCCCCCGCCAGCCATCGTCCCCCGCTCCCATAGTGACGGCCATACAAGGGCCCCCGCCAGCCATCGGCCCCTGCTCCCATAGTGACGGCCATACAAGGGCCCCCACCAGCCATTGGCCCCTGCTCCCATAGTGACGGCCATACAAGGGCTCCGCTAGCCATCGTCCCCCGCTCCCATAGTGACGGTCATACATGGACCCCACCAGCCATCCGCCCCTGCTCCCATAGTGACGGCCATACAAGGGCCCCCGCCAGCCATCGTCCCCCGCTCCCATAGTGACGGCCATACAAGGGCCCCCGCCAGCCATCGGCCCCTGCTACCATAGTGACGGCCATACATGGACCCCACCAGCCATTGGCCCCCGCTCCTATAGTGACGGCCATACAAGGGCCCCCGCCAGCCATCGGCCCCGCTCCCATAGTGACGGCCATACAAGGGCCCCCGCCAGCCATCGTCCCCCACTCCCATAGTGACGGCCATACAAGGGCCCCGCCAGCCATCGGCCCCTGCTCCCATAGTGACGGCCATACAAGGGCCCCCGCCAGCCATCGTCCCCCGCTCCCATAGTGACGGCCATACAAGGGCCCCCGCCAGCCATCGTCCCCCGCTCCCATAGTGACGGCCATACAAGGGCCCCCGCCAGCCATCGGCCCCTGCTCCCATAGTGACGGCCATACAAGGGCCCCGCCAGCCATCGTCCCCCGCTCCCATAGTGACGGCCATACAAGGGCCCCCGCCAGCCATCGGCCGCTGCTCCCATAGTGAGGGCCGTACAAGGGCCCTCGCCAGCCATCGTCCCCCGCTCCCATAGTGACGGCCATACAAGGGCCCCCCGCCAGCCATCGTCCCCCGCTCCCATAGTGACGGCCATACAAGGGCCCCCCCCAGCCATCGGCCCCTGATCCCATAGTGACGGCCATACAAGGGCCCCGCCAGCCATCGTCCCCCGCTCCCATAGTGACGGCCATACAAGGGCCCCCGCCAGCCATCGGCCCCCGCTCCCATAGTGACGGCCATACAAGGGCCCCCGCCAGCCATCGGCCCCTGCTCCCATAGTGACGGCCATACAAGGGCCCCGCCAGCCATCGTCCCCCGCTCCCATAGTGACGGCCATACAAGGGCCCCCGCCAGCCATTGGCCCCTGCTCCCATAGTGACGGCCATAAAAGGGCCCCCGCCAGCCATCGGCCCCTGCTCCCATAGTGACGGTCATACATGGACCCCACCAGCCATTGGCCCCCGCTCCTATAGTGACGGCCATACAAGGGCCCCCGCCAGCCATCGTCCCCCGCTCCCATAGTGACGGCCATACAAGGGCCCCCGCCAGCCATCGTCCCCCACTCCCATAGTGACGGCCATACAAGGGCCCCGCCAGCCATCGGCCCCTGCTCCCATAGTGACGGCCATACAAGGGCCCCCGCCAGCAATCGTCCCCCGCTCCCATAGTGACGGCGAAACAAGGGCCCCCGCCAGCCATCGTCCCCCGCTCCCATAGTGACGGCCATACAAGGGCCCCCGCCAGCCATCGGCCCCTGCTCCCATAGTGACGGCCATACAAGGGCCCCGCCAGCCATCGTCCCCCGCTCCCATAGTGACGGCCATACAAGGGCCCCCGCCAGCCATCGGCCCCTGCTCCCATAGTGACGGCCATACAAGGGCCCCCGCCAGCCATCGGCCCCCGCTCCCATAGTGACGGCCATACAAGGGCCCCCGCCAGCCATCGTCCCCCGCTCCCATAGTGACGGCCATACAAGGGCCCCCGCCAGCCATCGGCCCCTGCTCCCATAGTGACGGCCTTACAAGGGCCCCCACCAGCCATTGGCCCCTGCTCCCATAGTGACGGCCATACAAGGGCTCCGCCAGCCATCGTCCCCCGCTCCCATAGTGACGGTCATACATGGACCCCACCAGCCATTGGCCCCCGCTCCTATAGTGACGGCCATACAAGGGCCCCCGCCAGCCATCCGCCCCTGCTCCCATAGTGACGGCCATACAAGGGCCCCCGCCAGCCATCGTCCCCCGCTCCCATAGTGACGGCCATACAAGGGCCCCCGCCAGCCATCGGCCCCTGCTACCATAGTGACGGCCATACATGGACCCCACCAGCCATTGGCCCCCGCTCCTATAGTGACGGCCATACAAGGGCCCCCGCCAGCCATCGGCCCCGCTCCCATAGTGACGGCCATACAAGGGGCCCCCGCCAGCCATCGTCCCCCACTCCCATAGTGACGGCCATACAAGGGCCCCGCCAGCCATCGGCCCCAGCTCCCATAGTGACGGCCATACAAGGGCCCCCGACAGCCATCGTCCCCCGCTCCCATAGTGACGGCCATACAAGGGCCCCCGCCAGCCATCGTCCCCCGCTCCCACAGTGACGGCCATACAAGGGCCCCCGCCAGCCATCGGCCCCTGCTCCCATAGTGACGGCCATACAAGGGCCCCGCCAGCCATCGTCCCCCGCTCCCATAGTGACGGCCATACAAGGGCCCCCGCCAGCCATCGGCCCCTGCTCCCATACTGACGGCCATACAAGGGCCCCCGCCAGCCATCGTCCCCCGCTCCCATAGTGACGGCCATACAAGGGCCCCCGCCAGCCATCGGCCCCTGCTCCCATAGTGACGGCCATACAAGGGCCCCGCCAGCCATCGTCCCCCGCTCCCATAGTGACGGCCATACAAGGGCCCCCGCCAGCCATCGGCCCCTGCTTCCATAGTGACGGCCATACAAGGGCCCCCACCAGCCATTGGCCCCTGCTCCCATAGTGACGGCCATACAAGGGCCCCGCCAGCCATCGTCCCCCGCTCCCATAGTGACGGCCATACATGGACCCCACCAGCCATTGGCCCCCGCTCCTATAGTGACGGCCAACCAAGGGCCCCCGCCAGCCATCGGCCCCTGCTCCCATAGTGACGGCCATACAAGGGCCCCGCCAGCCATCGTCCCCCGCTCCCATAGTGACGGCCATACATGGACCCCACCAGCCATTGGCCCCCGCTCCTATAGTGACGGCCATACAAGTGCCCCACCAGCCATCGGCCCCTGCTCCCATAGTGACGGCCATACAAGGGCTCCCGCCAGCCATCGTCCCCCCGCTCCCATAGTGACGGCCATACAAGGGCCCCCGCCAGCCATCGTCCCCCACTCCCATAGTGACGGCCATACAAGGGACCCCGCCAGCCATCGTCCCCCGCTCCCATAGTGACGGCCATACAAGGGCCCCCGCCAGCCATCGTCCCCCGCTCCCATAGTGACGGCCATACAAGGGCCCCCGCCAGCCATCGGCCCCTGCTCCCATAGTGACGGCCATACAAGGGCCCCGCCAGCCATCGTCCCCCGCTCCCATAGTGACGGCCATACAAGGGCCCCCGCCAGCCATCAGCCCCTGCTCCCATAGTGACGGCCATACAAGGGCCCCCACCAGCCATTGGCCCCTGCTCCCATAGTGACAGCCATACAAGGGCCCCGCCAGCCATCGTCCCCCGCTCCCATAGTGACGGCCATACATGGACCCCACCAGCCATTGGCCCCCGCTCCTATAGTGACGGCCATACAAGGGCCCCCGCCAGCCATCCGCCCCTACTCCCATAGTGACGGCCATACAAGGGCCCCCGCCAGCCATCGTCCCCCGCTCCCATAGTGACGGCCATACAAGGGCCCCCGCCAGCCATCGTCCCCCGCTCCCATAGTGACGGCCATACAAGGGCCCCCGCCAGCCATCGGCCCCTGCTCCCATAGTGACGGCCATACAAGGGCCCCGCCAGCCATCGTCCCCCGCTCCCATAGTGACGGCCATACAAGGGCCCCCGCCAGCCATCGGCCCCTGCTCCCATAGTGACGGCCATACAAGGGCCCCCACCAGCCATCGTCCCCCGCTCCCATAGTGACGGCCATACATGGACCCCACCAGCCATTGGCCCCCGCTCCTATAGTGACGGCCATACAAGGGCCCCCGCCAGCCATCCGCCCCTGCTCCCATAGTGACGGCCATACAAGGGCCCCACCAGCCATCGTCCCCCGCTCCCATAGTGACGGCCATACAAGGGCCCCCGCCAGCCATCGGCCCCTGCTCCCATAGTGACGGCCATACAAGGGCCCCCACCAGCCATCGGCCCCTGCTCCCATAGTGACGGCCATACAAGGGCCCCCGCCAGCCATCGGCCCCTGCTCCCATAGTGACGGCCATACAAGGGCCCCCACCAGCCATCGGCCCCTGCTCCCATAGTGACGGCCATACAAGGGCTCCCGCCAGCCATCGGCCCCTGCTCCTATAGTGACGGCCATACAAGGGCCCCACCAGCCATTGGCCCCCGCTCCCATAGTGACGGCCATACAAGGGCTCCCGCCAGCCATCGGCCCCTGCTCCTATAGTGACGGCCATACAAGGGCCCCCGCCAGCCATCGTCCCCCGCTCCCATAGTGACGGCCATACAAGGGCCCCCGCCAGCCATCGTCCCCCGCTCCCATAGTGACGGCCATACAAGGGCCCCCGCCAGCCATCGGCCCCTGCTCCCATAGTAACGGCCATACAAGGGCCCCGCCAGCCATCGTCCCCCGCTCCCATAGTGACGGCCATACAAGGGCCCCGCCAGCCATCGGCCCCTGCTCCCATAGTGACGGCCATACAAGGGCCCCCGCCAGCCATCGTCCCCCGCTCCCATAGTGACGGCCATACAAGGGCCCCCGCCAGCCATCGTCCCCCGCTCCCATAGTGACGGCCATACAAGGGCCCCCGCCAGCCATCGGCCCCTGCTCCCATAGTGACGGCCATACAAGGGCCCCCGCCAGCCATCGTCCCCCGCTCCCATAGTGACGGCCATACAAGGGCCCCCGCCAGCCATCGGCCGCTGCTCCCATAGTGAGGGCCATACAAGGGCCCTCGCCAGCCATCGTCCCCCGCTCCCATAGTGACGGCCATACAAGGGCCCCCGCCAGCCATCGTCCCCCGCTCCCATAGTGACGGCCATACAAGGGCCCCCCCAGCCATCGGCCCCTGATCCCATAGTGACGGCCATACAAGGGCCCCGCCAGCCATCGTCCCCCGCTCCCATAGTGACGGCCATACAAGGGCCCCCGCCAGCCATCGGCCCCCGCTCCCATAGTGACGGCCATACAAGGGCCCCCGCCAGCCATCGGCCCCTGCTCCCATAGTGACGGCCATACAAGGGCCCCGCCAGCCATCGTCCCCCGCTCCCATAGTGACGGCCATACAAGGGCCCCCGCCAGCCATTGGCCCCTGCTCCCATAGTGATGGCCATAAAAGGGCCCCCGCCAGCCATCGGCCCCTGCTCCCATAGTGACGGCCATACATGGACCCCACCAGCCATTGGCCCCCGCTCCTATAGTGACGGCCATACAAGGGCCCCCGCCAGCCATCGTCCCCCGCTCTCATAGTGACGGCCATACAAGGGCCCCCGCCAGCCATCGTCCCCCACTCCCATAGTGACGGCCATACAAGGGCCCCGCCAGCCATCGGCCCCTGCTCCCATAGTGACGGCCATACAAGGACCCCCGCCAGCAATCGTCCCCCGCTCCCATAGTGACGGCGAAACAAGGGCCCCCGCCAGCCATCGTCCCCCGCTCCCATAGTGACGGCCATACAAGGGCCCCCGCCAGCCATCGGCCCCTGCTCCCATAGTGACGGCCATACAAGGGCCCCGCCAGCCATCGTTCCCCGCTCCCATAGTGACGGCCATACAAGGGCCCCCGCCAGCCATTGGCCCCTGCTCCCATAGTGACGGCCATACAAGGGCCCCCGCCAGCCATCGGCCCCCGCTCCCATAGTGACGGCCATACAAGGGCCCCCGCCAGCCATCGTCCCCCGCTCCCATAGTGACGGCCATACAAGGGCCCCCGCCAGCCATCGGCCCCTGCTCCCATAGTGACGGCCATACAAGGGCCCCCACCAGCCATTGGCCCCTGCTCCCATAGTGACGGCCATACAAGGGCTCCGCCAGCCATCGTCCCCCGCTCCCATAGTGACGGTCATACATGGACCCCACCAGCCATTGGCCCCCGCTCCTATAGTGACGGCCATACAAGGGCCCCCGCCAGCCATCCGCCCCTGCTCCCATAGTGACGGCCATACAAGGGCCCCCGCCAGCCATCGTCCCCCGCTCCCTTAGTGACGGCCATACAAGGGCCCCCGCCAGCCATCGGCCCCTGCTACCATAGTGACGGCCATACATGGACCCCACCAGCCATTGGCCCCCGCTCCTATAGTGACGGCCATACAAGGGCCCCCGCCAGCCATCGGCCCCGCTCCCATAGTGACGGCCATACAAGGGCCCCCGCCAGCCATCGTCCCCCACTCCCATAGTGACGGCCATACAAGGGCCCCGCCAGCCATCGGCCCCTGCTCCCATAGTGACGGCCATACAAGGGCCCCCGCCAGCCATCGTCCCCCGCTCCCATAGTGACGGCCATACAAGGGCCCCCCCCAGCCATCGTCCCCCGCTCCCATAGTGACGGCCATACAAGGGCCCCCGCCAGCCATCGGCCCCTGCTCCCATAGTGACGGCCATACAAGGGCCCCGCCAGCCATCGTCCCCCGCTCCCATAGTGACGGCCATACAAGGGCCCCCGCCAGCCATCGGCCCCTGCTCCCATACTGACGGCCATACAAGGGCCCCCGCCAGCCATCGTCCCCCGCTCCCATAGTGACGGCCATACAAGGGCCCCCGCCAGCCATCGGCCCCTGCTCCCATAGTGACGGCCATACAAGGGCCCCGCCAGCCATCGTCCCCCGCTCCCATAGTGACGGCCATACAAGGGCCCCCGCCAGCCATCGGCCCCTGCTTCCATAGTGACGGCTATACAAGGGCCCCCACCAGCCATTGGCCCCTGCTCCCATAGTGACGGCCATACAAGGGCCCCGCCAGCCATCGTCCCCCGCTCCCATAGTGACGGCCATACATGGACCCCACCAGCCATTGGCCCCCGCTCCTATAGTGACGGCCAAACAAGGGCCCCCGCCAGCCATCGGCCCCTGCTCCCATAGTGACGGCCATACAAGGGCCCCGCCAGCCATCGTCCCCCGCTCCCATAGTGACGGCCATACATGGACCCCACCAGCCATTGGCCCCCGCTCCTATAGTGACGGCCATACAAGTGCCCCACCAGCCATCGGCCCCTGCTCCCATACTGACGGCCATACAAGGGCCCCGCCAGCCATCGTCCCCCGCTCCCATAGTGACGGCCATACATGGACCCCACCAGCCATTGGCCCCCGCTCCTATAGTGATGGCCATACAAGGGCCCCACCAGCCATCGGCCCCTGCTCCCATAGTGACGGCCATACAAGGGCTCCCGCCAGCCATCGGCCCCTGCTCCTATAGTGACGGCCATACAAGGGCCCCACCAGCCATTGGCCCCCGCTCCCATAGTGACGGCCATACAAGGGCTCCCGCCAGCCATCGGCCCCTGCTCCTATAGTGACGGCCATACAAGGGCCCCCGCCAGCCATCGTTCCCCGCTCCCATAGTGACGGCCATACAAGGGCCCCCGCCAGCCATCGTCCCCCGCTCCCATAGTGACGGCCATACAAGGGCCCCCGCCAGCCATCGGCCCCTGCTCCCATAGTGACGGCCATACAAGGGCCCCGCCAGCCATCGTCCCCCGCTCCCATAGTGACGGCCATACAAGGGCCCCGCCAGCCATCGGCCCCTGCTCCCATAGTGACGGCCATACAAGGGCCCCCGCCAGCCATCGTCCCCCGCTCCCATAGTGACGGCCATACAAGGGCCCCCGCCAGCCATCGTCCCCCGCTCCCATAGTGACGGCCATACAAGGGCCCCCGCCAGCCATCGGCCCCTGCTCCCATAGTGACGGCCATACAAGGGCCCCGCCAGCCATCGTCCCCCGCTCCCATAGTGACGGCCATACAAGGGCCCCCGCCAGCCATCGGCCGCTGCTCCCATAGTGAGGGCCATACAAGGGCCCTCGCCAGCCATCGTCCCCCGCTCCCATAGTGACGGCCATACAAGGGCCCCCGCCAGCCATCGTCCCCCGCTCCCATAGTGACGGCCATACAAGGGCCCCCCCCAGCCATCGGCCCCTGATCCCATAGTGACGGCCATACAAGGGCCCCGCCAGCCATCGTCCCCCCGCTCCCATAGTGACGGCCATACAAGGGCCCCCGCCAGCCATCGGCCCCCGCTCCCATAGTGACGGCCATACAAGGGCCCCCGCCAGCCATCGGCCCCTGCTCCCATAGTGACGGCCATACAAGGGCCCCGCCAGCCATCGTCCCCCCGCTCCCATAGTGACGGCCATACAAGGGCCCCCGCCAGCCATTGGCCCCTGCTCCCATAGTGATGGCCATAAAAGGGCCCCCGCCAGCGATCGGCCCCTGCTCCCATAGTGACGGCCATACATGGACCCCACCAGCCATTGGCCCCCGCTCCTATAGTGACGGCCATACAAGGGCCCCCGCCAGCCATCGTCCCCCGCTCTCATAGTGACGGCCATACAAGGGCCCCCGCCAGCCATCGTCCCCCACTCCCATAGTGACGGCCATACAAGGGCCCCGCCAGCCATCGGCCCCTGCTCCCATAGTGACGGCCATACAAGGACCCCCGCCAGCAATCGTCCCCCCCTCCCATAGTGACGGCGAAACAAGGGCCCCCGCCAGCCATCGTCCCCCGCTCCCATAGTGACGGCCATACAAGGGCCCCCGCCAGCCATCGGCCCCTGCTCCCATAGTGACGGCCATACAAGGGCCCCGCCAGCCATCGTCCCCCGCTCCCATAGTGACGGCCATACAAGGGCCCCCGCCAGCCATCGGCCCCTGCTCCCATAGTGACGGCCATACAAGGGCCCCCGCCAGCCATCGGCCCCCGCTCCCATAGTGACGGCCATACAAGGGCCCCCGCCAGCCATCGTCCCCCGCTCCCATAGTGACGGCCATACAAGGGCCCCCGCCAGCCATCGGCCCCTGCTCCCATAGTGACGGCCATACAAGGGCCCCCACCAGCCATTGGCCCCTGCTCCCATAGTGACGGCCATACAAGGGCTCCGCCAGCCATCGTCCCCCGCTGCCATAGTGACGGTCATACATGGACCCCACCAGCCATTGGCCCCCGCTCCTATAGTGACGGCCATACAAGGGCCCCCGCCAGTCATCCGCCCCTGCTCCCATAGTGACGGCCATACAAGGGCCCCCGCCAGCCATCGTCCCCCGCTCCCATAGTGACGGCCATACAAGGGCCCCCCGCCAGCCATCGGCCCCTGCTACCATAGTGACGGCCATACATGGACCCCACCAGCCATTGGCCCCCGCTCCTATAGTGACGGCCATACAAGGGCCCCCGCCAGCCATCGGCCCCGCTCCCATAGTGACGGCCATACAAGGGCCCCCGCCAGCCATCGTCCCCCACTCCCATAGTGACGGCCATACAAGGGCCCCGCCAGCCATCGGCCCCTGCTCCCATAGTGACGGCCATACAAGGGCCCCCGCCAGCCATCGTCCCCCGCTCCCATAGTGACGGCCATACAAGGGCCCCCCCCAGCCATCGTCCCCCGCTCCCATAGTGACGGCCATACAAGGGCCCCCGCCAGCCATCGGCCCCTGCTCCCATAGTGACGGCCATACAAGGGCCCCGCCAGCCATCGTCCCCCGCTCCCATAGTGACGGCCATACAAGGGCCCCCGCCAGCCATCGGCCCCTGCTCCCATACTGACGGCCATACAAGGGCCCCCGCCAGCCATCGTCCCCCGCTCCCATAGTGACGGCCATACAAGGGCCCCCGCCAGCCATCGGCCCCTGCTCCCATAGTGACGGCCATACAAGGGCCCCGCCAGCCATCGTCCCCCGCTCCCATAGTGACGGCCATACAAGGGCCCCCGCCAGCCATCGGCCCCTGCTTCCATAGTGACGGCCATACAAGGGCCCCCACCAGCCATTGGCCCCTGCTCCCATAGTGACGGCCATACAAGGGCCCCGCCAGCCATCGTCCCCCGCTCCCATAGTGACGGCCATACATGGACCCCACCAGCCATTGGCCCCCGCTCCTATAGTGACGGCCAAACAAGGGCCCCCGCCAGCCATCGGCCCCTGCTCCCATAGTGACGGCCATACAAGGGCCCCGCCAGCCATCGTCCCCCGCTCCCATAGTGACGGCCATACATGGACCCCACCAGCCATTGGCCCCCGCTCCTATAGTGACGGCCAAACAAGGGCCCCCGCCAGCCATCGGCCCCTGCTCCCATAGTGACGGCCATACAAGGGCCCCGCCATCCATCGTCCCCCGCTCCCATAGTGACGGCCATACATGGACCCCACCAGCCATTGGCCCCCGCTCCTATAGTGACGGCCATACAAGTGCCCCACCAGCCATCGGCCCCTGCTCCCATAGTGACGGCCATACAAGGGCTCCCGCCAGCCATCGTCCCCCGCTCCCATAGTGACGGCCATACAAGGGCCCCCGCCAGCCATCGTCCCCCACTCCCATAGTGACGGCCATACAAGGGCCCCCGCCAGCCATCGTCCCCCGCTCCCATAGTGACGGCCATACAAGGGCCCCCGCCAGCCATCGTCCCCCGCTCCCATAGTGACGGCCATACAAGGGCCCCCGCCAGCCATCGGCCCCTGCTCCCATAGTGACGGCCATACAAGGGCCCCGCCAGCCATCGTCCCCCGCTCCCATAGTGACGGCCATACAAGGGCCCCCGCCAGCCATCAGCCCCTGCTCCCATAGTGACGGCCATACAAGGGCCCCGCCAGCCATCGTCCCCCGCTCCCATAGTGACGGCCATACATGGACCCCACCAGCCATTGGCCCCCGCTCCTATAGTGACGGCCATACAAGGGCCCCCGCCAGCCATCGGCCCCTGCTCCCATAGTGACGGCCATACAAGGGCCCCGCCAGCCATCGTCCCCCGCTCCCATAGTGACGGCCATACAAGGGCCCCCGCCAGCCATCAGCCCCTGCTCCCATAGTGACGGCCATACAAGGGCCCCCACCAGCCATTGGCCCCTGCTCCCATAGTGACAGCCATACAAGGGCCCCGCCAGCCATCGTCCCCCGCTCCCATAGTGACGGCCATACATGGACCCCACCAGCCATTGGCCCCCGCTCCTATAGTGACGGCCATACAAGGGCCCCCGCCAGCCATCCGCCCCTACTCCCATAGTGACGGCCATACAAGGGCCCCCGCCAGCCATCGTCCCCCGCTCCCATAGTGACGGCCATACAAGGGCCCCCGCCAGCCATCGGCCCCTGCTCCCATAGTGACGGCCATACAAGGGCCCCCACCAGCCATTGGCCCCTGCTCCCATAGTGACGGCCATACAAGGGCCCCGCCAGCCATCGTCCCCCGCTCCCATAGTGACGGCCATACATGGACCCCACCAGCCATTGGCCCCCGCTCCTATAGTGACGGCCATACAAGGGCCCCCGCCAGCCATCCGCCCCTGCTCCCATAGTGACGGCCATACAAGGGCCCCCGCCAGCCATCGTCCCCCGCTCCCATAGTGACGGCCATAAAAGGGCCCCCGCCAGCCATCGGCCCCTGCTCCCATAGTGACGGCCATACAAGGGCCCCCACCAGCCATCGGCCCCTGCTCCCATAGTGACGGCCATACAAGGGCCCCCGCCAGCCATCGGCCCCTCCTCCCATAGTGACGGCCATACAAGGGCCCCGCCAGCCATCGGCCCCTGCTCCCATACTGACGGCCATACAAGGGCCCCGCCAGCCATCGTCCCCCGCTCCCATAGTGACGGCCATACATGGACCCCACCAGCCATTGGCCCCCGCTCCTATAGTGATGGCCATACAAGGGCCCCACCAGCCATCGGCCCCTGCTCCCATAGTGACGGCCATACAAGGGCTCCCGCCAGCCATCGGCCCCTGCTCCTATAGTGACGGCCATACAAGGGCCCCACCAGCCATTGGCCCCCGCTCCCATAGTGACGGCCATACAAGGGCTCCCGCCAGCCATCGGCCCCTGCTCCTATAGTGACGGCCATACAAGGGCCCCCGCCAGCCATCGTCCCCCGCTCCCATAGTGACGGCCATACAAGGGCCCCCGCCAGCCATCGTCCCCCGCTCCCATAGTGACGGCCATACAAGGGCCCCCGCCAGCCATCGGCCCCTGCTCCCATAGTGACGGCCATACAAGGGCCCCGCCAGCCATCGTCCCCCGCTCCCATAGTGACGGCCATACAAGGGCCCCGCCAGCCATCGTCCCCCGCTCCCATAGTGACGGCCATACAAGGGCCCCCGCCAGCCATCGGCCCCTGCTTCCATAGTGACGGCCATACAAGGGCCCCCACCAGCCATTGGCCCCTGCTCCCATAGTGACGGCCATACAAGGGCCCCGCCAGCCATCGTCCCCCGCTCCCATAGTGACGGCCATACATGGACCCCACCAGCCATTGGCCCCCGCTCCTATAGTGACGGCCAAACAAGGGCCCCCGCCAGCCATCGGCCCCTGCTCCCATAGTGACGGCCATACAAGGGCCCCGCCAGCCATCGTCCCCCGCTCCCATAGTGACGGCCATACATGGACCCCATCAGCCATTGGCCCCCGCTCCCATAGTGACGGCCATACAAGGGCCCCCGCCAGCCATCGTCCCCCACTCCCATAGTGACGGCCATACAAGGGCCCCCGCCAGCCATCGTCCCCCGCTCCCATAGTGACGGCCATACAAGGGCCCCCGCCAGCCATCGTCCCCCGCTCCCATAGTGACGGCCATACAAGGGCCCCCGCCAGCCATCGGCCCCTGCTCCCATAGTGACGGCCATACAAGGGCCCCGCCAGCCATCGTCCCCCGCTCCCATAGTGACGGCCATACAAGGGCCCCCGCCAGCCATCAGCCCCTGCTCCCATAGTGACGGCCATACAAGGGCCCCGCCAGCCATCGTCCCCCGCTCCCATAGTGACGGCCATACATGGACCCCACCAGCCATTGGCCCCCGCTCCTATAGTGACGGCCATACAAGGGCCCCCGCCAGCCATCGGCCCCTGCTCCCATAGTGACGGCCATACAAGGGCCCCGCCAGCCATCGTCCCCCGCTCCCATAGTGACGGCCATACAAGGGCCCCCGCCAGCCATCAGCCCCTGCTCCCATAGTGACGGCCATACAAGGGCCCCCACCAGCCATTGGCCCCTGCTCCCATAGTGACAGCCATACAAGGGCCCCGCCAGCCATCGTCCCCCGCTCCCATAGTGACGGCCATACATGGACCCCACCAGCCATTGGCCCCCGCTCCTATAGTGACGGCCATACAAGGGCCCCCGCCAGCCATCCGCCCCTACTCCCATAGTGACGGCCATACAAGGGCCCCCGCCAGCCATCGTCCCCCGCTCCCATAGTGACGGCCATACAAGGGCCCCCGCCAGCCATCGTCCCCCGCTCCCATAGTGACGGCCATACAAGGGCCCCCGCCAGCCATTGGCCCCTGCTCCCATAGTGACGGCCATACAAGGGCCCCGCCAGCCATCGTCCCCCGCTCCCATAGTGACGGCCATACATGGACCCCACCAGCCATTGGCCCCCGCTCCTATAGTGACGGCCATACAAGGGCCCCCGCCAGCCATCCGCCCCTGCTCCCATAGTGACGGCCATACAAGGGCCCCCGCCAGCCATCGTCCCCCGCTCCCATAGTGACGGCCATACAAGGGCCCCCGCCAGCCATCGGCCCCTGCTCCCATAGTGACGGCCATACAAGGGCCCCCACCAGCCATCGTCCCCTGCTCCCATAGTGACGGCCATACAAGGGCCCCCGCCAGCCATCGGCCCCTCCTCCCATAGTGACGGCCATACAAGGGCCCCGCCAGCCATCGGCCCCTGCTCCCATACTGACGGCCATACAAGGGCCCCGCCAGCCATCGTCCCCCGCTCCCATAGTGACGGCCATACATGGACCCCACCAGCCATTGGCCCCCGCTCCTATAGTGATGGCCATACAAGGGCCCCACCAGCCATCGGCCCCTGCTCCCATAGTGACGGCCATACAAGGGATCCCGCCAGCCATCGGCCCCTGCTCCTATAGTGACGGCCATACAAGGGCCCCACCAGCCATTGGCCCCCGCTCCCATAGTGACGGCCATACAAGGGCTCCCGCCAGCCATCGGCCCCTGCTCCTATAGTGACGGCCATACAAGGGCCCCCGCCAGCCATCGTCCCCCGCTCCCATAGTGACGGCCATACAAGGGCCCCCGCCAGCCATCGTCCCCCGCTCCCATAGTGACGGCCATACAAGGGCCCCCGCCAGCCATCGGCCCCTGCTCCCATAGTGACGGCCATACAAGGGCCCCGCCAGCCATCGTCCCCCGCTCCCATAGTGACGGCCATACAAGGGCCCCGCCAGCCATCGGCCCCTGCTCCCATAGTGACGGCCATACAAGGGCCCCCGCCAGCCATCGTCCCCCGCTCCCATAGTGACGGCCATACAAGGGCCCCCGCCAGCCATCGTCCCCCGCTCCCATAGTGACGGCCATACAAGGGCCCCCGCCAGCCATCGGCCCCTGCTCCCATAGTGACGGCCATACAAGGGCCCCGCCAGCCATCGTCCCCCGCTCCCATAGTGACGGCCATACAAGGGCCCCCGCCAGCCATCGGCCGCTGCTCCCATAGTGAGGGCCATACAAGGGCCCTCGCCAGCCATCGTCCCCCGCTCCCATAGTGACGGCCATACAAGGGCCCCCGCCAGCCATCGTCCCCCGCTCCCATAGTGACGGCCATACAAGGGCCCCCCCCAGCCATCGGCCCCTGATCCCATAGTGACGGCCATACAAGGGCCCCGCCAGCCATCGTCCCCCGCTCCCATAGTGACGGCCATACAAGGGCCCCCGCCAGCCATCGGCCCCCGCTCCCATAGTGACGGCCATACAAGGGCCCCCGCCAGCCATCGGCCCCTGCTCCCATAGTGACGGCCATACAAGGGCCCCGCCAGCCATCGTCCCCCGCTCCCATAGTGACGGCCATACAAGGGCCCCCGCCAGCCATTGGCCCCTGCTCCCATAGTGATGGCCATAAAAGGGCCCCCGCCAGCCATCGGCCCCTGCTCCTATAGTGACGGCCATACATGGACCCCACCAGCCATTGGCCCCCGCTCCTATAGTGACGGCCATACAAGGGCCCCCGCCAGCCATCGTCCCCCGCTCTCATAGTGACGGCCATACAAGGGCCCCCGCCAGCCATCGTCCCCCACTCCCATAGTGACGGCCATACAAGGGCCCCGCCAGCCATCGGCCCCTGCTCCCATAGTGACGGCCATACAAGGGCCCCCGCCAGCAATCGTCCCCCGCTCCCATAGTGACGGCGAAACAAGGGCCCCCGCCAGCCATCGTCCCCTGCTCCCATAGTGACGGCCATACAAGGGCCCCCGCCAGCCATCGGCCCCTGCTCCCATAGTGACGGCCATACAAGGGCCCCGCCAGCCATCGTCCCCCGCTCCCATAGTGACGGCCATACAAGGGCCCCCGCCAGCCATCGGCCCCTGCTCCCATAGTGACGGCCATACAAGGGCCCCCGCCAGCCATCGGCCCCCGCTCCCATAGTGACGGCCATACAAGGGCCCCCGCCAGCCATCGTCCCCCGCTCCCATAGTGACGGCCATACAAGGGCCCCCGCCAGCCATCGGCCCCTGCTCCCATAGTGACGGCCATACAAGGGCCCCCACCAGCCATTGGCCCCTGCTCCCATAGTGACGGCCATACAAGGGCTCCGCCAGCCATCGTCCCCCGCTCCCATAGTGACGGTCATACATGGACCCCACCAGCCATTGGCCCCCGCTCCTATAGTGACGGCCATACAAGGGCCCCCGCCAGCCATCCGCCCCTGCTCCCATAGTGACGGCCATACAAGGGCCCCCGCCAGCCATCGTCCCCCGCTCCCATAGTGACGGCCATACAAGGGCCCCCGCCAGCCATCGGCCCCTGCTACCATAGTGACGGCCATACATGGACCCCACCAGCCATTGGCCCCCGCTCCTATAGTGACGGCCATACAAGGGCCCCCGCCAGCCATCGGCCCCGCTCCCATAGTGACGGCCATACAAGGGCCCCCGCCAGCCATCGTCCCCCACTCCCATAGTGACGGCCATACAAGGGCCCCGCCAGCCATCGGCCCCTGCTCCCATAGTGACGGCCATACAAGGGCCCCA
>NW_027440813.1:0-60122 GCF_031893055.1 Leptodactylus fuscus | reverse complement strand
GGTGCTGTGTATGACACTAATAGGGAGGTGCTGTGTATAACACTATTAGGGGGTGTTGTGTATAACACTATTAGAGGCGTGCTGTTTATTAAATTATTAGGGGGTGCTGTGTATTAAACTATTAGGGGGGTGCTGTGTATTATACTATTAAGGGGGTGCTGTGTATAACACTATTAGGGGGTGCTGTGTATTAAATTATTAGGGGGTGCTGTGTATTAAACTATTAGGGGGGTGCTGTGTATTAAACTATTAGGGGGGTGCTGTGTATTAAACTATTAGGGGGGTGCTGTGTATTAAATTATTAGGGGGGTGCTGTGTATTAAATTATTAGGGGGGTGCTGTGTATAACACTATTAGGGGGTGCTGTGTATAACACTATTAGGGGGTGCTGTGTATTAAACTATTAGGGGGGTGCTGTGTATTAAATTATTAGGGGGGTGCTGTGTATAACACTATTAGGGGGGTGCTGTGTATAACACTATTAGGGGGCGCTGTGTATTAAAATATTGGGGTGCTGAGTATAACAATATTATTGGGGAGCTGTGTATAACACTATTAGGGGGGTGCTGTGTATTAAATTATTAGGGGGGTGCTGTGTGTAACACTATTAGGGGGTGCTGTGTATTAAATTATTAGGGGGGTGCTGTGTATTAAACTATTAGGGGGGTGCTGTGTATAACACTATTAGGGGGTGCTGTGTATTAAATTATTAGGGGGGTGCTGTGTATTAAACTATTAGGGGGGTGCTGTGTATTAAACTATTAGGGGGGTGCTGTGTATTAAACTATTAGGGGGTGCTGTGTATTAAATTATTAGGGGGGTGCTGTGTATTAAATTATTAGGGGGGTGCTGTGTATAACACTATTAGGGGGTGCTGTGTATAACACTATTAGGGGGGTGCTGTGTATTAAACTATTAGGGGGGTGCTGTGTATTAAATTATAAGGGGGTTCTGTGTATAACACTATTAGGGGGGTGCTGTGTATAACACTATTAGGGGGCGCTGTGTATTAAAATATTGGGGTGCTGAGTATAACAATATTATTGGGGTGCTGTGTATAACACTATTAGGGGGGTGCTGTGTATTAAATTATTAGGGGGGTGCTGTGTATTAAACTATTAGGGGGTGCTGTGTATTAAACTATTAGGGGGGTGCTGTGTATTAAATTATTAGGGGGGTGCTGTGTATAACACTATTAGGGGGGTGCTGTGTATAACACTATTATGGGGGTGCTGTGTATTAAACTATTAGGGGGGTGCTGTGTATTAAACTATTGGGGGGGGTGCTGTGTATAACACTATTAGGGGGGTGCTGTGTATTAAACTATTAGGGGGGTGCTGTGTATAACACTATTAGGGGGGCGCTGTGTATTAAAATATTAGGGGGGTGCTGTGTATAACACTATTATTGGGGTGCTGTGTATAACACTATTAGGGAGTTGCTGTGTATAACACTATTAGGGGGTGCTGTGTATAACACTATTAGGGGGTGCTGTGTATTAAATTATTAGGGGGTGCTGTGTATTAAACTATTAGGGGGGTGCTTTGTATTAAACTATTAGGGGGGTGCTGTGTATAACACTATTAGGGGGGTGCTGTGTATTAAATTATTAGGGGGGTGCTGTGTATAACACTATTAGGGGGTGCTGTGTATAACAGTATTAGGGGGGTGCTGTGTATTAAATTATTAGGGGGGTGCTGTGTATAACACTATTAGGGGGGTGCTGTGTATTAAACTATTAGGGGGGTGCTGTGTATAACACTATTAGGGGGTGCTGTGTATAACACTATTAGGAGGGTGCTGTGTATTAAACTATTAGGGGGGTGCTGTGTATAACACTATTAGGGGGGTGCTGTGTATTAAACTATTAGGGGGGTGCTGTGTATAAAACTATTAGGGGGGTGCTGTGTATAAAATTATTAGGGGGGTGCTGTGTATAACACTACTAGGGGGGTGCTGTGTATTAAACTATTAGAGGGGTGCTGTGTATAACACTATTAGGGAGGTGCTGTGTATAACACTATTAGGGTAGTGCTGTGTATTAAACTATTAGGGGGGGTGCTGTGTATGACACTAATAGGGAGGTGCTGTGTATAACACTATTAGGGGGTGTTGTGTATAACACTATTAGAGGCGTGCTGTTTATTAAATTATTAGGGGGTGCTGTGTATTAAACTATTAGGGGGGTGCTGTGTATTAAACTATTAGGGGGGTGCTGTGTATTAAACTATTAGGGGGGTGCTGTGTATTAAATTATTAGGGGGGTGCTGTGTATAACACTATTAGGGGGGTGCTGTGTATAACACTATTAGGGGGGTGCTGTGTATTAAATTATTAGGGGGGTGCTGTGTATAACACTATTAGGGGGGTGCTGTGTATAACACTATTAGGGGGGTGCTGTGTATAACACTATTAGGGGGTGCTGTGTATTAAATTATTAGGGGGGTGCTGTGTATTAAACTATTAGGGGGGTGCTGTGTATTAAACTATTAGGGGGTGCTGTGTATTAAACTATTGGGGGGGTGCTGTGTATAACACTATTAGGGGGGTGCTGTGTATTAAACTATTAGGGGGGTGCTGTGTATAACACTATTAGGGGGGCGCTGTGTATTAAAATATTAGGGGGGTGCTGTGTATAACACTATTATTGGGGTGCTGTGTATAACACTATTAGGGAGTTGCTGTGTATAACACTATTAGGGGGTGCTGTGTATAACACTATTAGGGGGTGCTGTGTATTAAATTATTAGGGGGGTGCTGTGTATTAAACTATTAGGGGGGTGCTTTGTATTAAACTATTAGGGGGGTGCTGTGTATAACACTATTAGGGGGTGCTGTGTATAACAGTATTAGGGGGGTGCTGTGTATTAAATTATTAGGGGGGTGCTGTGTATAACACTATTAGGGGGGTGCTGTGTATTAAACTATTAGGGGGGTGCTGTGTATAACACTATTAGGGGGTGCTGTGTATAACACTATTAGGAGGGTGCTGTGTATTAAACTATTAGGGGGGTGCTGTGTATAACACTATTAGGTGGGTGCTGTGTATTAAACTATTAGGGGGGTGCTGTGTATAAAACTATTAGGGGGGTGCTGTGTATAAAATTATTAGGGGGGTGCTGTGTATAACACTACTAGGGGGGTGCTGTGTATTAAACTATTAGAGGGGTGCTGTGTATAACACTATTAGGGAGGTGCTGTGTATAACACTATTAGGGTAGTGCTGTGTATTAAACTATTAGGGGGGGTGCTGTGTATGACACTAATAGGGAGGTGCTGTGTATAACACTATTAGGGGGTGTTGTGTATAACACTATTAGAGGGGTGCTGTTTATTAAATTATTAGGGGGGTGCTGTGTATTAAACTATTAGGGGGGTGCTGTGTATTAAACTATTAGGGGGGTGCTGTGTATAACACTATTAGGGGGTGCTGTGTATTAAATTATTAGGGGGGTGCTGTGTATTAAACTATTAGGGGGGTGCTGTGTATTAAACTATTAGGGGGGTGCTGTGTATTAAACTATTAGGGGGGTGCTGTGTATTAAATTATTAGGGGGGTGCTGTGTATTAAATTCTTAGGGGGGTGCTGTGTATAACACTATTAGGGGGTGCTGTGTATAACACTATTAGGGGGGTGCTGTGTATTAAACTATTAGGGGGGTGCTGTGTATTAAATTATTAGGGGGGTGCTGTGTATAACACTATTAGGGGGGTGCTGTGTATAACACTAATAGGGGGGTGCTGTGTATAACACTATTAGGGGGCGCTGTGTATTAAAATATTGGGGTGCTGAGTATAACAATATTATTGGGGAGCTGTGTATAACACTATTAGGGGGGTGCTGTGTATTAAATTATTAGGGGGGTGCTGTGTATAACACTATTAGGGGGTGCTGTGTATTAAATTATTAGGGGGGTGCTGTGTATTAAACTATTAGGGGGTGCTGTGTATAACACTATTAGGGGGGTGCTGTGTATTAAACTATTAGGGGGGTGCTGTGTATTAAATTATTAGGGGGGTGCTGTGTATAACACTATTAGGGGGGTGCTGTGTATAACACTATTAGGGGGGTGCTGTGTATAACACTATTAGGGGGCGCTGTGTATAACACTATTAGGGGGCGCTGTGTATAACACTATTAGGGGGCGCTGTGTATTAAAATATTGGGGTGCTGAGTATAACAATATTATTGGGGAGCTGTGTATAACACTATTAGGGGGGTGCTGTGTATTAAATTATTAGGGGGGTGCTGTGTATAACACTATTAGGGGGTGCTGTGTATTAAATTATTAGGGGGGTGCTGTGTATAACACTATTAGGGGGCGCTGTGTATTAAAATATTAGGGGGGTGCTGTGTATAACACTATTATTGGGGTGCTGTGTATAACACTATTAGGGAGTTGCTGTGTATAACACTATTAGGGGGGTGCTGTGTATAACACTATTAGGGGGTGCTGTGTATTAAATTATTAGGGGGGTGCTGTGTATTAAACTATTAGGGGGGTGCTGTGTATTAAACTATTAGGGGGGTGCTGTGTATTAAATTATTAGGGGGGTGCTGTGTATAACACTATTAGGGGGGTGCTGTTTATAACACTATTAGGGGGGTGCTGTGTATTAAACTATTAGGGGGGTGCTGTGTATAACACTATTAGGGGGCGCTGTGTATTAAAATATTAGGGGGGTGCTGTGTATAACACTATTATTGGGGTGCTGTGTATAACACTATTAGGGAGTTGCTGTGTATAACACTATTAGGGGGGTGCTGTGTATAAAACTATTAGGGGGGTGCTGTGTATTAAACTATTAGGGGGGTGCTGTGTATAACACTATTAGGGTGGTGCTGTTTATAACACTATTAGGGGGATGCTGTGTATTAAACTATTAGGGGGGTGCTGTGTATTAAATTATTAGGGGGGTGCTGTGTATAACAGTATTAGGGGGGTGCTGTGTATTAAACTATTAGGGGGGTGCTGTGTATAACACTATTAGGGGGGTGCTGTGTATTAAACTATTAGGGGGGTGCTGTGTATAACACTATTATTGGGGTGCTGTTTATTAAACTATTAGGGGGGTGCTGTGTATAACACTATTAGGGGGGTGCTGTGTATAACACTATTAGGGGGGCGCTGTGTATTAAAATATTAGGGGGGTGCTGTGTATAACACTATTATTGGGGTGCTGTGTATAACACTATTAGGGAGTTGCTGTGTATAACACTATTAGGGGGTGCTGTGTATAACACTATTAGGGGGTGCTGTGTATTAAATTATTAGGGGGTGCTGTGTATTAAACTATTAGGGGGGTGCTTTGTATTAAACTATTAGGGGGGTGCTGTGTATAACACTATTAGGGGGGTGCTCTGTATTAAATTATTAGGGGGGTGCTGTGTATAACACTATTAGGGGGTGCTGTGTATAACAGTATTAGGGGGGTGCTGTGTATTAAATTATTAGGGGGGTGCTGTGTATAACACTATTAGGGGGGTGCTGTGTATTAAACTATTAGGGGGGTGCTGTGTATAACACTATTAGGGGGTGCTGTGTATAACACTATTAGGAGGGTGCTGTGTATTAAACTATTAGGGGGGTGCTGTGTATAACACTATTAGGGGGGTGCTGTGTATTAAACTATTAGGGGGGTGCTGTGTATAAAACTATTAGGGGGGTGCTGTGTATAAAATTATTAGGGGGGTGCTGTGTATAACACTACTAGGGGGGTGCTGTGTATTAAACTATTAGAGGGGTGCTGTGTATAACACTATTAGGGAGGTGCTGTGTATAACACTATTAGGGTAGTGCTGTGTATTAAACTATTAGGGGGGGTGCTGTGTATGACACTAATAGGGAGGTGCTGTGTATAACACTATTAGGGGGTGTTGTGTATAACACTATTAGAGGCGTGCTGTTTATTAAATTATTAGGGGGTGCTGTGTATTAAACTATTAGGGGGGTGCTGTGTATTAAACTATTAGGGGGGTGCTGTGTATTAAACTATTAGGGGGGTGCTGTGTATTAAATTATTAGGGGGGTGCTGTGTATAACACTATTAGGGGGGTGCTGTGTATAACACTATTAGGGGGGTGCTGTGTATTAAATTATTAGGGGGGTGCTGTGTATAACACTATTAGGGGGGTGCTGTGTATAACACTATTAGGGGGGTGCTGTGTATAACACTATTAGGGGGTGCTGTGTATTAAATTATTAGGGGGGTGCTGTGTATTAAACTATTAGGGGGGTGCTGTGTATTAAACTATTAGGGGGGTGCTGTGTATTAAACTATTGAGGGGTGCTGTGTATAACACTATTAGGGGGGTGCTGTGTATTAAACTATTAGGGGGGTGCTGTGTATAACACTATTAGGGGGGCGCTGTGTATTAAAATATTAGGGGGGTGCTGTGTATAACACTATTATTGGGGTGCTGTGTATAACACTATTAGGGAGTTGCTGTGTATAACACTATTAGGGGGTGCTGTGTATAACACTATTAGGGGGTGCTGTGTATTAAATTATTAGGGGGGTGCTGTGTATTAAACTATTAGGGGGGTGCTTTGTATTAAACTATTAGGGGGGTGCTGTGTATAACACTATTAGGGGGGTGCTGTGTATTAAATTATTAGGGGGGTGCTGTGTATAACACTATTAGGGGGTGCTGTGTATAACAGTATTAGGGGGGTGCTGTGTATTAAATTATTAGGGGGGTGCTGTGTATAACACTATTAGGGGGGTGCTGTGTATTAAACTATTAGGGGGGTGCTGTGTATAACACTATTAGGGGGTGCTGTGTATAACACTATTAGGAGGGTGCTGTGTATTAAACTATTAGGGGGGTGCTGTGTATAACACTATTAGGTGGGTGCTGTGTATTAAACTATTAGGGGGGTGCTGTGTATAAAACTATTAGGGGGGTGCTGTGTATAAAATTATTAGGGGGGTGCTGTGTATAACACTACTAGCGGGGTGCTGTGTATTAAACTATTAGAGGGGTGCTGTGTATAACACTATTAGGGAGGTGCTGTGTATAACACTATTAGGGTAGTGCTGTGTATTAAACTATTAGGGGGGGTGCTGTGTATGACACTAATAGGGAGGTGCTGTGTATAACACTATTAGGGGGTGTTGTGTATAACACTATTAGAGGGGTGCTGTTTATTAAATTATTAGGGGGGTGCTGTGTATTAAACTATTAGGGGGGTGCTGTGTATTAAACTATTAGGGGGGTGCTGTGTATAACACTATTAGGGGGTGCTGTGTATTAAATTATTAGGGGGGTGCTGTGTATTAAACTATTAGGGGGGTGCTGTGTATTAAACTATTAGGGGGGTGCTGTGTATTAAACTATTAGGGGGGTGCTGTGTATTAAATTATTAGGGGGGTGCTGTGTATTAAATTCTTAGGGGGGTGCTGTGTATAACACTATTAGGGGGTGCTGTGTATAACACTATTAGGGGGGTGCTGTGTATTAAACTATTAGGGGGGTGCTGTGTATTAAATTATTAGGGGGGTGCTGTGTATAACACTATTAGGGGGGTGCTGTGTATAACACTAATAGGGGGGTGCTGTGTATAACACTATTAGGGGGCGCTGTGTATTAAAATATTGGGGTGCTGATTATAACAATATTATTGGGGAGCTGTGTATAACACTATTAGGGGGGTGCTGTGTATTAAATTATTAGGGGGGTGCTGTGTATAACACTATTAGGGGGTGCTGTGTATTAAATTATTAGGGGGGTGCTGTGTATTAAACTATTAGGGGGTGCTGTGTATTAAA
Source organism: Leptodactylus fuscus (assembly GCF_031893055.1). Classification (NCBI taxonomy): domain Eukaryota; kingdom Metazoa; phylum Chordata; class Amphibia; order Anura; family Leptodactylidae; genus Leptodactylus; species Leptodactylus fuscus. Next base: position 52,349 of record NW_027440813.1, on the reverse strand, counting down.
CTATTAGGGGGGTGCTGTGTATTAAACTATTAGGGGGGTGCTGTGTATTAAACTATTAGGGGGGTGCTGTGTATTAAACTATTAGGGGGGTGCTGTGTATTAAATTATTAGGGGGGTGCTGTGTATTAAATTCTTAGGGGGGTGCTGTGTATAACACTAATAGGGGGTGCTGTGTATAACACTATTAGGGGGGTGCTGTGTATTAAACTATTAGGGGGGTGCTGTGTATTAAATTATTAGGGGGGTGCTGTGTATAACACTATTAGGGGGGTGCTGTGTATAACACTAATAGGGGGGTGCTGTGTATAACACTATTAGGGGGCGCTGTGTATTAAAATATTGGGGTGCTGAGTATAACAATATTATTGGGGAGCTGTGTATAACACTATTAGGGGGGTGCTGTGTATTAAATTATTAGGGGGGTGCTGTGTATAACACTATTAGGGGGTGCTGTGTATTAAATTATTAGGGGGGTGCTGTGTATTAAACTATTAGGGGGTGCTGTGTATTAAACTATTAGGGGGGTGCTGTGTATTAAATTATTAGGGGGGTGCTGTGTATAACACTATTAGGGGGGTGCTGTGTATAACACTATTAGGGGGGTGCTGTGTATAACACTATTAGGGGGCGCTGTGTATAACACTATTAGGGGGCGCTGTGTATAACACTATTAGGGGGCGCTGTGTATTAAAATATTGGGGTGCTGAGTATAACAATATTATTGGGGAGTTGTGTATAACACTATTAGGGGGGTGCTGTGTATTAAATTATTAGGGGGGTGCTGTGTATAACACTATTAGGGGGTGCTGTGTATTAAATTATTAGGGGGGTGCTGTGTATTAAACTATTAGGGGGGTGCTGTGTATAACACTATTAGGGGGTGCTGTGTATTAAATTATTAGGGGGGTGCTGTGTATTAAACTATTAGGGGGGTGCTGTGTATTAAACTATTAGGGGGGTGCTGTGTATTAAACTATTAGGGGGTGCTGTGTATTAAATTATTAGGGGGGTGCTGTGTATTAAATTATTAGGGAGGTGCTGTGTATAACACTATTAGGGGGTGCTGTGTATAACACTATTAGGGGGGTGCTGTGTATTAAACTATTAGGGGGGTGCTGTGTATTAAATTATTAGGGGGGTGCTGTGTATAACACTATTAGGGGGGTGCTGTGTATAACACTACTAGGGGGCGCTGTGTATTAAAATATTGGGGTGCTGAGTATAACAATATTATTGGGGTGCTGTGTATAACACTATTAGGGGGGTGCTGTGTATTAAATTATTAGGGGGGTGCTGTGTATAACACTATTAGGGGGGTGCTGTGTATAACAGTATTAGGGGGGTGCTGTGTATAACAGTATTAGGGGGGTGCTGTGTATTAAACTATTAGGGGGGTGCTGTGTATAACACTATTAGGGGGTGCTGTGTATTAAACTATTAGGGGGGTGCTGTGTATTAAACTATTAGGGGGTGCTTTGTATTAAACTATTAGGGGGTGCTGTGTATAACACTATTAGGGGGGCGCTGTGTATTAAAATATTAGGGGGGTGCTGTGTATAACACTATTATTGGGGTGCTGTGTATAACACTATTGGGGGGTGCTGTGTATTAAACTATTAGGGGGGTGCTGTGTATAACACTATTAGGGAGATGCTGTGTATAACACTATTAGGGGGTGCTGTGTATAACACTATTAGGGGGGTGCTGTGTATTAAATTATTAGGGGGGTGCTGTGTATTAAACTATTAGGGGGGTGTTGTGTATTAAACTATTAGGGGGGTGCTGTGTATAACACTATTATTGGGGTGCTGTGTATAACACTATTAGGAGGTGCTGTGTATTAAACTATTAGGGGGGTGCTGTGTATAACACTATTAGAGAGGTGCTGTGTATAACACTATTAGGGGGGTGCTGTGTATTAAACTGTTAGGGGGGTGCTGTGTATAACACTATTATTGGGGTGCTGTGTATTAAACTATTAGGGGGATGCTGTGTATAACACTATTAGGGATGTGCTGTGTATTAAACTATTAGGGGGGTGCTGTGTATTAAACTATTAGGGGGGTGCTGTGTATTAAATTATTAGGGGGGGTGCTGTGTATAACACTACTAGGGGGGTGCTGTGTATTAAACTATTAGGGGGGTGCTGTGTATTAAATTATTAGGGGGGTGCTGTGTATAACACTATTAGGGGGGGTGCTGTTTATAACACTATTAGGGGGGTGCTGTGTATTAAACTATTAGGGGGGTGCTATGTATAACACTATTAGGGGGCGCTGTGTATAAAAATATTAGGGGGGTGCTGTGTATAACACTATTATTGGGGTGCTGTGTATAACACTATTAGGGAGTTGCTGTGTATAACACTATTAGGGGGGTGCTGTGTATAACACTATTAGGGGGTGCTGTGTATTAAATTATTAGGGGGGTGCTGTGTATTAAACTATTAGGGGGGTGCTGTGTATTAAACTATTAGGGGGGTGCTGTGTATTAAATTATTAGGGGGGTGCTGTGTATAACACTATTAGGGGGGTGCTGTTTATAACACTATTAGGGGGGTGCTGTGTATTAAACTATTAGGGGGGTGCTGTGTATAACACTATTAGGGGGCGCTGTGTATTAAAATATTAGGGGGGTGCTGTGTATAACACTATTATTGGGGTGCTGTGTATAACACTATTAGGGAGTTGCTGTGTATAACACTATTAGGGGGGTGCTGTGTATAAAACTATTAGGGGGGTGCTGTGTATTAAACTATTAGGGGGGTGCTGTGTATAACACTATTAGGGTGGTGCTGTTTATAACACTATTAGGGGGATGCTGTGTATTAAACTATTAGGGGGGTGCTGTGTATTAAATTATTAGGGGGGTGCTGTGTATAACAGTATTAGGGGGGTGCTGTGTATTAAACTATTAGGGGGGTGCTGTGTATAACACTATTAGGGGGTGCTGTGTATTAAATTATTAGGGGGGTGCTGTGTATTAAACTATTAGGGGGGTGCTGTGTATTAAACTATTAGGGGGGTGCTGTGTATTAAACTATTGGGGGGGTGCTGTGTATAACACTATTAGGGGGGTGCTGTGTATTAAACTATTAGGGGGGTGCTGTGTATAACACTATTAGGGGGGCGCTGTGTATTAAAATATTAGGGGGGTGCTGTGTATAACACTATTATTGGGGTGCTGTGTATAACACTATTAGGGAGTTGCTGTGTATAACACTATTAGGGGGTGCTGTGTATAACACTATTAGGGGTTGCTGTGTATTAAATTATTAGGGGGGTGCTGTGTATTAAACTATTAGGGGGGTGCTTTGTATTAAACTATTAGGGGGGTGCTGTGTATAACACTATTAGGGGGGTGCTGTGTATTAAATTATTAGGGGGGTGCTGTGTATAACACTATTAGGGGGTGCTGTGTATAACAGTATTAGGGGGGTGCTGTGTATTAAATTATTAGGGGGGTGCTGTGTATAACACTATTAGGGGGGTGCTGTGTATTAAACTATTAGGGGGGTGCTGTGTATAACACTATTAGGGGGTGCTGTGTATAACACTATTAGGAGGGTGCTGTGTATTAAACTATTAGGGGGGTGCTGTGTATAACACTATTAGGGGGGTACTGTGTATTAAACTATTAGGGGGGTGCTGTGTATAAAACTATTAGGGGGGTGCTGTGTATAAAATTATTAGGGGGGTGCTGTGTATAACACTACTAGGGGGGTGCTGTGTATTAAACTATTAGAGGGGTGTTGTGTATAACACTATTAGGGAGGTGCTGTGTATAACACTATTAGGGTAGTGCTGTGTATTAAACTATTAGGGGGGGTGCTGTGTATGACACTAATAGGGAGGTGCTGTGTATAACACTATTAGGGGGTGTTGTGTATAACACTATTAGAGGCGTGCTGTTTATTAAATTATTAGGGAGTGCTGTGTATTAAACTATTAGGGGGGTGCTGTGTATTAAACTATTAGGGGGGTGCTGTGTATAACACTATTAGGGGGTGCTGTGTATTAAATTATTAGGGGGTGCTGTGTATTAAACTATTAGGGGGGTGCTGTGTATTAAACTATTAGGGGGGTGCTGTGTATTAAACTATTAGGGGGGTGCTGTGTATTAAATTATTAGGGGGGTGCTGTGTATTAAATTATTAGGGGGGTGCTGTGTATAACACTATTAGGGGGTGCTGTGTATAACACTATTAGGGGGTGCTGTGTATTAAACTATTAGGGGGGTGCTGTGTATTAAATTATTAGGGGGGTGCTGTGTATAACACTATTAGGGGGGTGCTGTGTATAACACTATTAGGGGGCGCTGTGTATTAAAATATTGGGGTGCTGAGTATAACAATATTATTGGGGAGCTGTGTATAACACTATTAGGGGGGTGCTGTGTATTAAATTATTAGGGGGGTGCTGTGTGTAACACTATTAGGGGGTGCTGTGTATTAAATTATTAGGGGGGTGCTGTGTATTAAACTATTAGGGGGGTGCTGTGTATAACACTATTAGGGGGTGCTGTGTATTAAATTATTAGGGGGGTGCTGTGTATTAAACTATTAGGGGGGTGCTGTGTATTAAACTATTAGGGGGGTGCTGTGTATTAAACTATTAGGGGGTGCTGTGTATTAAATTATTAGGGGGGTGCTGTGTATTAAATTATTAGGGGGGTGCTGTGTATAACACTATTAGGGGGTGCTGTGTATAACACTATTAGGGGGGTGCTGTGTATTAAACTATTAGGGGGGTGCTGTGTATTAAATTATAAGGGGGTTCTGTGTATAACACTATTAGGGGGGTGCTGTGTATAACACTATTAGGGGGCGCTGTGTATTAAAATATTGGGGTGCTGAGTATAACAATATTATTGGGGTGCTGTGTATAACACTATTAGGGGGCGCTGTGTATTAAAATATTGGGGTGCTGAGTATAACAATATTATTGGGGTGCTGTGTATAACACTATTAGGGGGGTGCTGTGTATTAAATTATTAGGGGGGTGCTGTGTATTAAACTATTAGGGGGGTGCTGTGTATTAAACTATTAGGGGGGTGCTGTGTATTAAATTATTAGGGGGGTGCTGTGTATAACACTATTAGGGGGGTGCTGTGTATAACACTATTATGGGGGGTGCTGTGTATTAAACTATTAGGGGGGTGCTGTGTATTAAACTATTGGGGGGGGTGCTGTGTATAACACTATTAGGGGGGTGCTGTGTATTAAACTATTAGGGGGGTGCTGTGTATAACACTATTAGGGGGGCGCTGTGTATTAAAATATTAGGGGGGTGCTGTGTATAACACTATTATTGGGGTGCTGTGTATAACACTATTAGGGAGTTGCTGTGTATAACACTATTAGGGGGTGCTGTGTATAACACTATTAGGGGGTGCTGTGTATTAAATTATTAGGGGGTGCTGTGTATTAAACTATTAGGGGGGTGCTTTGTATTAAACTATTAGGGGGGTGCTGTGTATAACACTATTAGGGGGGTGCTGTGTATTAAATTATTAGGGGGGTGCTGTGTATAACACTATTAGGGGGTGCTGTGTATAACAGTATTAGGGGGGTGCTGTGTATTAAATTATTAGGGGGGTGCTGTGTATAACACTATTAGGGGGGTGCTGTGTATTAAACTATTAGGGGGGTGCTGTGTATAACACTATTAGGGGGTGCTGTGTATAACACTATTAGGAGGGTGCTGTGTATTAAACTATTAGGGGGGTGCTGTGTATAACACTATTAGGGGGGTGCTGTGTATTAAACTATTAGGGGGGTGCTGTGTATAAAACTATTAGGGGGGTGCTGTGTATAAAATTATTAGGGGGGTGCTGTGTATAACACTACTAGGGGGGTGCTGTGTATTAAACTATTAGAGGGGTGCTGTGTATAACACTATTAGGGAGGTGCTGTGTATAACACTATTAGGGTAGTGCTGTGTATTAAACTATTAGGGGGGGTGCTGTGTATGACACTAATAGGGAGGTGCTGTGTATAACACTATTAGGGGGTGTTGTGTATAACACTATTAGAGGCGTGCTGTTTATTAAATTATTAGGGGGTGCTGTGTATTAAACTATTAGGGGGGTGCTGTGTATTAAACTATTAGGGGGTGCTGTGTATTAAACTATTGGGGGGGTGCTGTGTATAACACTATTAGGGGGGTGCTGTGTATTAAACTATTAGGGGGGTGCTGTGTATAACACTATTAGGGGGGCGCTGTGTATTAAAATATTAGGGGGGTGCTGTGTATAACACTATTATTGGGGTGCTGTGTATAACACTATTAGGGAGTTGCTGTGTATAACACTATTAGGGGGTGCTGTGTATAACACTATTAGGGGGTGCTGTGTATTAAATTATTAGGGGGGTGCTGTGTATTAAACTATTAGGGGGGTGCTTTGTATTAAACTATTAGGGGGGTGCTGTGTATAACACTATTAGGGGGGTGCTGTGTATTAAATTATTAGGGGGGTGCTGTGTATAACACTATTAGGGGGTGCTGTGTATAACAGTATTAGGGGGGTGCTGTGTATTAAATTATTAGGGGGGTGCTGTGTATAACACTATTAGGGGGGTGCTGTGTATTAAACTATTAGGGGGGTGCTGTGTATAACACTATTAGGGGGTGCTGTGTATAACACTATTAGGAGGGTGCTGTGTATTAAACTATTAGGGGGGTGCTGTGTATAACACTATTAGGTGGGTGCTGTGTATTAAACTATTAGGGGGGTGCTGTGTATAAAACTATTAGGGGGGGTGCTGTGTATAAAATTATTAGGGGGGTGCTGTGTATAACACTACTAGGGGGGTGCTGTGTATTAAACTATTAGAGGGGTGCTGTGTATAACACTATTAGGGAGGTGCTGTGTATAACACTATTAGGGTAGTGCTGTGTATTAAACTATTAGGGGGGGTGCTGTGTATGACACTAATAGGGAGGTGCTGTGTATAACACTATTAGGGGGTGTTGTGTATAACACTATTAGAGGGGTGCTGTTTATTAAATTATTAGGGGGGTGCTGTGTATTAAACTATTAGGGGGGTGCTGTGTATTAAACTATTAGGGGGGTGCTGTGTATAACACTATTAGGGGGTGCTGTGTATTAAATTATTAGGGGGTGCTGTGTATTAAACTATTAGGGGGGTGCTGTGTATTAAACTATTAGGGGGGTGCTGTGTATTAAACTATTAGGGGGGTGCTGTGTATTAAATTATTAGGGGGGTGCTGTGTATTAAATTCTTAGGGGGGTGCTGTGTATAACACTATTAGGGGGTGCTGTGTATAACACTATTAGGGGGGTGCTGTGTATTAAACTATTAGGGGGGTGCTGTGTATTAAATTATTAGGGGGGTGCTGTGTATAACACTATTAGGGGGGTGCTGTGTATAACACTAATAGGGAGGTGCTGTGTATAACACTATTAGGGGGCGCTGTGTATTAAAATATTGGGGTGCTGAGTATAACAATATTATTGGGGAGCTGTGTATAACACTATTAGGGGGGTGCTGTGTATTAAATTATTAGGGGGGTGCTGTGTATAACACTATTAGGGGGTGCTGTGTATTAAATTATTAGGGGGGTGCTGTGTATTAAACTATTAGGGGGTGCTGTGTATAACACTATTAGGGGGGTGCTGTGTATTAAACTATTAGGGGGGTGCTGTGTATTAAATTATTAGGGGGGTGCTGTGTATAACACTATTAGGGGGGTGCTGTGTATAACACTATTAGGGGGGTGCTGTGTATAACACTATTAGGGGGCGCTGTGTATAACACTATTAGGGGGCGCTGTGTATAACACTATTAGGGGGCGCTGTGTATTAAAATATTGGGGTGCTGAGTATAACAATATTATTGGGGAGCTGTGTATAACACTATTAGGGGGGTGCTGTGTATTAAATTATTAGGGGGGTGCTGTGTATAACACTATTAGGGGGTGCTGTGTATTAAATTATTAGGGGGGTGCTGTGTATTAAACTATTAGGGGGGTGCTGTGTATAACACTATTAGGGGGTGCTGTGTATTAAATTATTAGGGGGGTGCTGTGTATTAAACTATTAGGGGGGTGCTGTGTATTAAACTATTAGGGGGGTGCTGTGTATTAAACTATTAGGGGGTGCTGTGTATTAAATTATTAGGGGGGTGCTGTGTATTAAATTATTAGGGGGGTGCTGTGTATAACACTATTAGGGGGTGCTGTGTATAACACTATTAGGGGGGTGCTGTGTATTAAACTATTAGGGGGGTGCTGTGTATTAAATTATTAGGGGGGTGCTGTGTATAACACTATTAGGGGGGTGCTGTGTATAACACTATTAGGGGGCGCTGTGTATTAAAATATTGGGGTGCTGAGTATAACAATATTATTGGGGTGCTGTGTATAACACTATTAGGGGGGTGCTGTGTATTAAATTATTAGGGGGGTGCTGTGTATAACACTATTAGGGGGGTGCTGTGTATAACAGTATTAGGGGGGTGCTGTGTATAACAGTATTAGGGGGGGTGCTGTGTATTAAACTATTAGGGGGGTGCTGTGTATAACACTATTAGGGGGTGCTGTGTATTAAACTATTAGGGGGGTGCTGTGTATTAAACTATTAGGGGGGTGCTTTGTATTAAACTATTAGGGGGTGCTGTGTATAACACTATTAGGGGGGCGCTGTGTATTAAAATATTAGGGGGGTGCTGTGTATAACACTATTATTGGGGTGCTGTGTATAACACTATTGGGGGGTGCTGTGTATTAAACTATTAGGGGGGTGCTGTGTATAACACTATTAGGGAGGTGCTGTGTATAACACTATTAGGGGGGTGCTGTGTATAACACTATTAGGGGGGTGCTGTGTATTAAATTATTAGGGGGGTGCTGTGTATTAAACTATTAGGGGGGTGTTGTGTATTAAACTATTAGGGGGGTGCTGTGTATAACACTATTATTGGGGTGCTGTGTATAACACTATTAGGAGGTGCTGTGTATTAAACTATTAGGGGGGTGCTGTGTATAACACTATTAGAGAGGTGCTGTGTATAACACTATTAGGGGGGTGCTGTGTATTAAACTGTTAGAGGGGTGCTGTATATAACACTATTATTGGGGTGCTGTGTATTAAACTATTAGGGGGATGCTGTGTATAACACTATTAGGGATGTGCTGTGTATTAAACTATTAGGGGGGTGCTGTGTATTAAACTATTAGGGGGGTGCTGTGTATTAAATTATTAGGGGGGTGCTGTGTATAACACTACTAGGGGGGTGCTGTGTATTAAACTATTAGGGGGGTGCTGTGTATTAAATTATTAGGGGGGTGCTGTGTATAACACTATTAGGGGGGTGCTGTTTATAACACTATTAGGGGGGTGCTGTGTATTAAACTATTAGGGGGGTGCTGTGTATAACACTATTAGGGGGCGCTGTGTATTAAAATATTAGGGGGGTGCTGTGTATAACACTATTATTGGGGTGCTGTGTATAACACTATTAGGGAGTTGCTGTGTATAACACTATTAGGGGGGTGCTGTGTATAACACTATTAGGGGGTGCTGTGTATTAAATTATTAGGGGGGTGCTGTGTATTAAACTATTAGGGGGGTGCTGTGTATTAAACTATTAGGGGGGTGCTGTGTATTAAATTATTAGGGGGGTGCTGTGTATAACACTATTAGGGGGGTGCTGTTTATAACACTATTAGGGGGGTGCTGTGTATTAAACTATTAGGGGGGTGCTGTGTATAACACTATTAGGGGGCGCTGTGTATTAAAATATTAGGGGGGTGCTGTGTATAACACTATTATTGGGGTGCTGTGTATAACACTATTAGGGAGTTGCTGTGTATAACACTATTAGGGGGGTGCTGTGTATAAAACTATTAGGGGGGTGCTGTGTATTAAACTATTAGGGGGGTGCTGTGTATAACACTATTAGGGTGGTGCTGTTTATAACACTATTAGGGGGATGCTGTGTATTAAACTATTAGGGGGGTGCTGTGTATTAAATTATTAGGGGGGTGCTGTGTATAACAGTATTAGGGGGGTGCTGTGTATTAAACTATTAGGGGGGTGCTGTGTATAACACTATTAGGGGGGTGCTGTGTATTAAACTATTAGGGGGGTGCTGTGTATAACACTATTATTGGGGTGCTGTTTATTAAACTATTAGGGGGGTGCTGTGTATAACACTATTAGGGGGGTGCTGTGTATAACACTATTAGGTGGGTGCTGTGTATTAAACTATTAGGGGGGTGCTGTGTATTAAATTATTAGGGGGGTGCTGTGTATAACACTATTAGGGGGGTGCTGTGTATAACACTATTAGGGGGGTGCTGTGTATTAAATTATTAGGGGGGTGCTGTGTATAACACTATTAGGGAGGTGCTGTGTATAACACTATTAGGGGGGTGCTGTGTATAACACTATTAGGGGGTGCTGTGTATTAAATTATTAGGGGGGTGCTGTGTATTAAACTATTAGGGGGGTGCTGTGTATTAAACTATTAGGGGGGTGCTGTGTATTAAACTATTGGGGGTGTGCTGTGTATAACACTATTAGGGGGGTGCTGTGTATTAAACTATTAGGGGGGTGCTGTGTATAACACTATTAGGGGGGTGCTGTGTATTAAACTATTAGGGGGGTGCTGTGTATAACACTATTAGGGGGGTGCTGTGTATTAAAATATTAGGGGGGTGCTGTGTATAACACTATTATTGGGGTGCTGTGTATAACACTATTAGGGAGTTGCTGTGTATAACACTATTAGGGGGTGCTGTGTATAACACTATTAGGGGTTGCTGTGTATTAAATTATTAGGGGGGTGCTGTGTATTAAACTATTAGGGGGGTGCTTTGTATTAAACTATTAGGGGGGTGCTGTGTATAACACTATTAGGGGGGTGCTGTGTATTAAATTATTAGGGGGGTGCTGTGTATAACACTATTAGGGGGTGCTGTGTATAACAGTATTAGGGGGGTGCTGTGTATTAAATTATTAGGGGGGTGCTGTGTATAACACTATTAGGGGGGTGCTGTGTATTAAACTATTAGGGGGGTGCTGTGTATAACACTATTAGGGGGTGCTGTGTATAACACTATTAGGAGGGTGCTGTGTATTAAACTATTAGGGGGGTGCTGTGTATAACACTATTAGGGGGGTACTGTGTATTAAACTATTAGGGGGGTGCTGTGTATAAAACTATTAGGGGGGTGCTGTGTATAAAATTATTAGGGGGGTGCTGTGTATAACACTACTAGGGGGGTGCTGTGTATTAAACTATTAGAGGGGTGTTGTGTATAACACTATTAGGGAGGTGCTGTGTATAACACTATTAGGGTAGTGCTGTGTATTAAACTATTAGGGGGGGTGCTGTGTATGACACTAATAGGGAGGTGCTGTGTATAACACTATTAGGGGGTGTTGTGTATAACACTATTAGAGGCGTGCTGTTTATTAAATTATTAGGGGGTGCTGTGTATTAAACTATTAGGGGGGTGCTGTGTATTAAACTATTAGGGGGGTGCTGTGTATAACACTATTAGGGGGTGCTGTGTATTAAATTATTAGGGGGGTGCTGTGTATTAAACTATTAGGGGGGTGCTGTGTATTAAACTATTAGGGGGGTGCTGTGTATTAAACTATTAGGGGGGTGCTGTGTATTAAATTATTAGGGGGGTGCTGTGTATTAAATTATTAGGGGGGTGCTGTGTATAACACTATTAGGGGGTGCTGTGTATAACACTATTAGGGGGTGCTGTGTATTAAACTATTAGGGGGGTGCTGTGTATTAAATTATTAGGGGGGTGCTGTGTATAACACTATTAGGGGGGTGCTGTGTATAACACTATTAGGGGGCGCTGTGTATTAAAATATTGGGGTGCTGAGTATAACAATATTATTGGGGAGCTGTGTATAACACTATTAGGGGGGTGCTGTGTATTAAATTATTAGGGGGGTGCTGTGTATAACACTATTAGGGGGTGCTGTGTATTAAATTATTAGGGGGGTGCTGTGTATTAAACTATTAGGGGGGTGCTGTGTATAACACTATTAGGGGGTGCTGTGTATTAAATTATTAGGGGGGTGCTGTGTATTAAACTATTAGGGGGGTGCTGTGTATTAAACTATTAGGGGGGTGCTGTGTATTAAACTATTAGGGGGTGCTGTGTATTAAATTATTAGGGGGGTGCTGTGTATTAAATTATTAGGGGGGTGCTGTGTATAACACTATTAGGGGGTGCTGTGTATAACACTATTAGGGGGGTGCTGTGTATTAAACTATTAGCGGGGTGCTGTGTATTAAATTATAAGGGGGTTCTGTGTATAACACTATTAGGGGGGTGCTGTGTATAACACTATTAGGGGGCGCTGTGTATTAAAATATTGGGGTGCTGAGTATAACAATATTATTGGGGTGCTGTGTATAACACTATTAGGGGGCGCTGTGTATTAAAATATTGGGGTGCTGAGTATAACAATATTATTGGGGTGCTGTGTATTAAATTATTAGGGGGGTGCTGTGTATTAAACTATTAGGGGGGTGCTGTGTATTAAACTATTAGGGGGGTGCTGTGTATTAAATTATTAGGGGGGTGCTGTGTATAACACTATTAGGGGGGTGCTGTGTATAACACTATTAGGGGGGTGCTGTGTATTAAACTATTAGGGGGGTGCTGTGTATAACACTATTAGGGGGCGCTGTGTATTCAAATATTAGGTGGGTGCTGTGTATAACACTATTATTGGGGTGCTGTGTATAACACTATTAGGGAGTTGCTGTGTATAACACTATTAGGGGGGTGCTGTGTATAACACTATTAGGGGGTGCTGTGTATTAAATTATTAGGGGGGTGCTGTGTATTAAACTATTAGGGGGGTGCTGTGTATTAAACTATTAGGGGGGTGCTGTGTATAACACTATTAGGGGGGTGCTGTGTATTAAATTATTAGGGGGGGTGCTGTGTATAACACTATTAGGGGGGTGCTGTGTATAACACTATTAGGGGGGTGCTGTGTTTAACACTATTAGGGGGGTTCTGTGTATTAAACTATTAGGGGGGTGCTGTTTATAACACTATTAGGGGGGCGCTGTGTATTAAAATATTAGGGGGGTGCTGTGTATAACACTATTATTGGGGTGCTGTGGATAACACTATTAGGGGGGTGCTGTGTATAAAACTATTAGGGGGGTGCTGTGTATTAAACTATTAGGGGGGTGCTGTGTATAACACTATTAGGGGGGTGCTGTTTATAACACTATTAGGGGGATGCTGTGTATTAAACTATTAGGGGGGTGCTGTGTATTAAATTATTAGGGGGGTGCTGTGTATAACAGTATTAGGGGGGTGCTGTGTATAACACTATTAGGGGGGTACTGTGTATTAAACTATTAGGGGGGTGCTGTGTATAACACTATTATTGGGGTGCTGTTTATTAAACTATTAGGGGGGTGCTGTGTATAACACTATTAGGGGGGTGCTGTGTATAACACTATTAGGTGGGTGCTGTGTATTAAACTATTAGGGGGGTGTTGTGTATTAAATTATTAGGGGGGTGCTGTGTATAACACTATTAGGGGGGTGCTGTGTATAACACTATTAGGGGGGTGCTGTGTATTAAATTATTAGGGGGGTGCTGTGTATAACACTATTAGGGAGGTGCTGTGTATAACACTATTAGGGGGGTGCTGTGTATAACACTATTAGGGGGTGCTGTGTATTAAATTATTAGGGGGGTGCTGTGTATTAAACTATTAGGGGGGTGCTGTGTATTAAAATATTAGGGGGGTGCTGTGTATTAAACTATTGGGGGGGTGCTGTGTATAACACTATTAGGAGGGTGCTGTGTATTAAACTATTAGGGGGGTGCTGTGTATAAAACTATTAGGGGGGTGCTGTGTATTAAACTATTAGGGGGGTGCTGTGTATAACACTATTAGGGGGGTGCTGTTTATAACACTATTAGGGGGATGCTGTGTATTAAACTATTAGGGGGGTGCTGTGTATTAAATTATTAGGGGGGTGCTGTGTATAACAGTATTAGGGGGGTGCTGTGTATAACACTATTAGGGGGGTACTGTGTATTAAACTATTAGGGGGGTGCTGTGTATAACACTATTATTGGGGTGCTGTTTATTAAACTATTAGGGGGGTGCTGTGTATAACACTATTAGGGGGGTGCTGTGTATAACACTATTAGGTGGGTGCTGTGTATTAAACTATTAGGGGGGTGTTGTGTATTAAATTATTAGGGGGGTGCTGTGTATAACACTATTAGGGGGGTGCTGTGTATAACACTATTAGGGGGGTGCTGTGTATTAAATTATTAGGGGGGTGCTGTGTATAACACTATTAGGGAGGTGCTGTGTATAACACTATTAGGGGGGTGCTGTGTATAACACTATTAGGGGGTGCTGTGTATTAAATTATTAGGGGGGTGCTGTGTATTAAACTATTAGGGGGGTGCTGTGTATTAAAATATTAGGGGGGTGCTGTGTATTAAACTATTGGGGGGGTGCTGTGTATAACACTATTAGGAGGGTGCTGTGTATTAAACTATTAGGGGGGTGCTGTGTATTAAACTATTAGGGGGGTGCTGTGTATAAAACTATTAGGGGGGTGCTGTGTATAAAATTATTAGGGGGGTGCTGTGTATAACACTACTAGGGGGGTGCTGTGTATTAAACTATTAGAGGGGTGCTGTGTATAACACTATTAGGGAGGTGCTGTGTATAACACTATTAGGGTAGTGCTGTGTTGCTGTGTATTAAACTATTAGGGGGGGTGCTGTGTATGACACTAATTGGGAGGTGCTGTGTATAACACTATTAGGGGGTGTTGTGTATAACACTATTAGAGGGGTGCTGTTTATTAAATTATTAGGGGGGTGCTGTGTATTAAACTATTAGGGGGGTGCTGTGTATTAAACTATTAGGCGGGTGCTGTGTATAACACTATTAGGGGGTGCTGTGTATTAAATTATTAGGGGGGTGCTGTGTATTAAACTATTAGGGGGGTGCTGTGTATTAAACTATTAGGGGGGTGCTGTGTATTAAACTATTAGGGGGGTGCTGTGTATTAAATTATTAGGGGGGTGCTGTGTATTAAATTCTTAGGGGGGTGCTGTGTATAACACTATTAGGGGGTGCTGTGTATAACACTATTAGGGGGGTGCTGTGTATTAAACTATTAGGGGGGTGCTGTGTATTAAATTATTAGGGGGGTGCTGTGTATAACACTATTAGGGGGGTGCTGTGTATAACACTATTAGGGGGGTGCTGTGTATAACACTATTAGGGGGCGCTGTGTATTAAAATATTGGGGTGCTGAGTATAACAATATTATTGGGGAGCTGTGTATAACACTATTAGGGGGGTGCTGTGTATTAAATTATTAGGGGGGTGCTGTGTATAACACTATTAGGGGGTGCTGTGTATTAAATTATTAGGGGGGTGCTGTGTATTAAACTATTAGGGGGGTGCTGTGTATAACACTATTAGGGGGGTGCTGTGTATTAAACTATTAGGGGGGTGCTGTGTATTAAATTATTAGGGGGGTGCTGTGTATAACACTATTAGGGGGGTGCTGTGTATAACACTATTAGTGGGGTGCTGTGTATAACACTATTAGGGGGCGCTGTGTATAACACTATTAGGGGGCGCTGTGTATAACACTATTAGGGGGCGCTGTGTATTAAAATATTGGGGGGGTGCTGTGTATTAAACTATTAGGGGGGTGCTGTGTATTAAACTATTAGGGGGGTGCTGTGTATTAAACTATTAGGGGGTGCTTTGTATTAAATTATTAGGGGGGTGCTGTGTATAACACTATTAGGGGGTGCTGTGTATAACACTATTAGGGGGGTGCTGTGTATTAAACTATTAGGGGGGTGCTGTGTATTAAATTATTAGGGGGGTGCTGTGTATAACACTATTAGGGGGGTGCTGTGTATAACACTATTAGGGGGCGCTGTGTATTAAAATATTGGGGTGCTGAGTATAACAATATTATTGGGGTGCTGTGTATAACACTATTAGGGGGGTGCTGTGTATTAAATTATTAGGGGGGTGCTGTGTATAACACTATTAGGGGGGTGCTGTGTATAACAGTATTAGGGGGGTGCTGTGTATAACAGTATTAGGGGGGTGCTGTGTATTAAACTATTAGGGGGTGCTGTGTATAACACTATTAGGGGGTGCTGTGTATTAAACTATTAGGGGGGTGCTGTGTATTAAACTATTAGGGGGGTGCTGTGTATTAAACTATTAGGGGGTGCTGTGTATAACACTATTAGGGGGGCGCTGTGTATTAAAATATTAGGGGGTGCTGTGTATAACACTATTATTGGGGTGCTGTGTATAACACTATTGGGGGGTGCTGTGTATTAAACTATTAGGGGGGTGCTGTGTATAACACTATTAGGGAGGTGCTGTGTATAACACTATTATGGGGGTGCTGTGTATAACACTATTAGGGGGGTGCTGTGTATTAAATTATTAGGGGGGTGCTGTGTATTAAACTATTAGGGGGGTGTTGTGTATTAAACTATTAGGGGGGTGCTGTGTATAACACTATTATTGGGGTGCTGTGTATAACACTATTAGGAGGTGCTGTGTATTAAACTATTAGGGGGGTGCTGTGTATAACACTATTAGAGAGGTGCTGTGTATAACACTATTAGGGGGGTGCTGTGTATTAAACTGTTAGGGGGGTGCTGTGTATAACACTATTATTGGGGTGCTGTGTATTAAACTATTAGGGGGATGCTGTGTATAACACTATTAGGGATGTGCTGTGTATTAAACTATTAGGGGGGTGCTGTGTATTAAACTATTAGGGGGGTGCTGTGTATTAAATTATTAGGG
Organism: Leptodactylus fuscus; assembly: GCF_031893055.1. Taxonomy (NCBI): domain Eukaryota; kingdom Metazoa; phylum Chordata; class Amphibia; order Anura; family Leptodactylidae; genus Leptodactylus; species Leptodactylus fuscus. The sequence continues at coordinate 35,497 of NW_027440813.1, read as the reverse complement.
GGGTGCTGTGTATAACACTACTAGGGGGGTGCTGTGTATTAAACTATTAGGGGGGTGCTGTGTATAACACTATTAGGGGGGTGCTGTTTATAACACTATTAGGGGGGTGCTGTGTATTAAACTATTAGGGGGGTGCTGTGTATAACACTATTAGGGGGCGCTGTGTATTAAAATATTAGGGGGGTGCTGTGTATAACACTATTATTGGGGTGCTGTGTATAACACTATTAGGGAGTTGCTGTGTATAACACTATTAGGGGGGTGCTGTGTATAACACTATTAGGGGGTGCTGTGTATTAAATTATTAGGGGGGTGCTGTGTATTAAACTATTAGGGGGGTGCTGTGTATTAAACTATTAGGGGGGTGCTGTGTATTAAACTATTAGGGGGGTGCTGTGTATAACACTATTAGGGGGGTGCTGTGTATTAAACTATTAGGGGGGTGCTGTGTATTAATATATTAGGGGGGTGCTGTGTATAACACTATTAGGGGGGTGCTGTGTTTAACACTATTAGGGGGGTGCTGTGTATTAAACTATTAGGGGGGTGCTGTGTTTAACACTATTAGGGGGGCGCTGTGTATTAAAATATTATGGGGGTGCTGTGTATAACACTATTATTGGGGTGCTGTGGATAACACTATTAGGGGGGTGCTGTGTATAAAACTATTAGGGGGGTGCTGTGTATTAAACTATTAGGGGGGTGCTGTGTATAACACTATTAGGGGGGTGCTGTTTATAACACTATTAGGGGGATGCTGTGTATTAAACTATTAGGGGGGTGCTGTGTATTAAATTATTAGGGGGGTGCTGTGTATAACAGTATTAGGGGGGTGCTGTGTATTAAACTATTAGGGGGGTGCTGTGTATAACACTATTAGGGGGGTGCTGTGTATTAAACTATTAGGGGGGTGCTGTGTATAACACTATTATTGGGGTGCTGTTTATTAAACTATTAGGGGGGTGCTGTGTATAACACTATTAGGGGGGTGCTGTGTATAACACTATTAGGGGGGTGCTGTGTATTAAACTATTAGGGGGGTGCTGTGTATTAAATTATTAGGGGGGGTGCTGTGTATAACACTATTAGGGGGGTGCTGTGCATAACACTATTAGGGGGGTGCTGTGTATTAAATTATTAGGGGGGTGCTGTGTATAACACTATTAGGGAGGTGCTGTGTATAACACTATTAGGGGGGTGCTGTGTATAACACTATTAGGGGGTGCTGTGTATTAAATTATTAGGGGGTGCTGTGTATTAAACTATTAGGGGGGTGCTGTGTATTAAACTATTAGGGGGGTGCTGTGTATTAAACTATTGGGGGTGTGCTGTGTATAACACTATTAGGGGGGTGCTGTGTATTAAACTATTAGGGGGGTGCTGTGTATAACACTATTAGGGGGGCGCTGTGTATTAAAATATTAGGGGGGTGCTGTGTATAACACTATTATTGGGGTGCTGTGTATAACACTATTAGGGAGTTGCTGTGTATAACACTATTAGGGGGTGCTGTGTATAACACTATTAGGGGGTGCTGTGTATTAAATTATTAGGGGGTGCTGTGTATTAAACTATTAGGGGGGTGCTTTGTATTAAACTATTAGGGGGGTGCTGTGTATAACACTATTAGGGGGGTGCTGTGTATTAAATTATTAGGGGGGTGCTGTGTATAACACTATTAGGGGGTGCTGTGTATAAAAGTATTAGGGGGGTGCTGTGTATTAAATTATTAGGGGGGTGCTGTGTATAACACTATTAGGGGGGTGCTGTGTATTAAACTATTAGGGGGGTGCTGTGTATAACACTATTAGGGGGTGCTGTGTATACCACTATTAGGAGGGTGCTGTGTATTAAACTATTAGGGGGGTGCTGTGTATAACACTATTAGGGGGGTGCTGTGTATTAAACTATTAGGGGGGTGCTGTGTATAAAACTATTAGGGGGGGTGCTGTGTATAAAATTATTAGGGGGGTGCTGTGTATAACACTACTAGGGGGGTGCTGTGTATTAAACTATTAGAGGGGTGCTGTGTATAACACTATTAGGGAGGTGCTGTGTATAACACTATTAGGGTAGTGCTGTGTATTAAACTATTAGGGGGGGGTGCTGTGTATGACACTAATAGGGAGGTGCTGTGTATAACACTATTAGGGGGTGTTGTGTATAACACTATTAGAGGCGTGCTGTTTATTAAATTATTAGGGGGTGCTGTGTATTAAACTATTAGGGGGGTGATGTGTATTAAACTATTAGGGGGGTGCTGTGTATTAAACTATTAGGGGGGTGCTGTGTATTAAATTATTAGGGGGGTGCTGTGTATTAAATTATTAGGGGGGTGCTGTGTATAACACTATTAGGGGGTGCTGTGTATAACACTATTAGGGGGTGCTGTGTATTAAACTATTAGGGGGGTGCTGTGTATTAAATTATTAGGGGGGTGCTGTGTATTAAATTATTAGGGGGGTGCTGTGTATAACACTATTAGGGGGGTGCTGTGTATAACACTATTAGGGGGCGCTGTGTATTAAAATATTGGGGTGCTGAGTATAACAATATTATTGGGGAGCTGTGTATAACACTATTAGGGGGGTGCTGTGTATTAAATTATTAGGGGGGTGCTGTGTATAACACTATTAGGGGGTGCTGTGTATTAAATTATTAGGGGGGTGCTGTGTATTAAACTATTAGGGGGGTGCTGTGTATAACACTATTAGGGGGGTGCTGTGTATTAAATTATTAGGGGGGTGCTGTGTATTAAACTATTAGGGGGGTGCTGTGTATTAAACTATTAGGGGGGTGCTGTGTATTAAACTATTAGGGGGTGCTGTGTATTAAATTATTAGGGGGGTGCTGTGTATTAAATTATTAGGGGGGTGCTGTGTATAACACTATTAGGGGGTGCTGTGTATAACACTATTAGAGGGGTGCTGTGTATTAAACTATTAGGGGGGTGCAGTGTATTAAATTATTAGGGGGGTGCTGTGTATAACACTATTAGGGGGGTGCTGTGTATAACACTATTAGGGGGCGCTGTGTATTAAAATATTGGGGTGCTGAGTATAACAATATTATTGGGGTGCTGTGTATAACACTATTAGGGGGGTGCTGTGTATTAAATTATTAGGGGGGTGCTGTGTATAACACTATTAGGGGGGTGCTGTGTATAACAGTATTAGGGGGGTGCTGTGTATAACAGTATTAGGGGGGTGCTGTGTATTAAACTATTAGGGGGGTGCTGTGTATAACACTATTAGGGGGTGCTGTGTATTAAACTATTAGGGGGGTGCTGTGTATTAAACTATTAGGGGGGTGCTGTGTATTAAACTATTAGGGGGTGCTGTGTATAACACTATTAGGGGGGCGCTGTGTATTAAAATATTAGGGGGGTGCTGTGTATAACACTATTATTGGGGTGCTGTGTAAAACACTATTGGGGGGTGCTGTGTATTAAACTATTAGGGGGGTGCTGTGTATAACACTATTAGGGAGGTGCTGTGTATAACACTATTAGGGGGGTGCTGTGTATAACACTATTAGGGGGGTGCTGTGTATTAAATTATTAGGGGGGTGCTGTGTATTAAACTATTAGGGGGGTGTTGTGTATTAAACTATTAGCGGGGTGCTGTGTATAACACTATTATTGGGGTGCTGTGTATAACACTATTAGGAGGTGCTGTGTATTAAACTATTAGGGGGGTGCTGTGTATAACACTATTAGAGAGGTGCTGTGTATAACACTATTAGGGGGGTGCTGTGTATTAAACTGTTAGGGGGGTGCCGTGTATAACACTATTATTGGGGTGCTGTGTATTAAACTATTAGGGGGATGCTGTGTATAACACTATTAGGGATGTGCTGTGTATTAAACTATTAGGGGGGTGCTGTGTATTAAACTATTAGGGGGGTGCTGTGTATTAAATTATTAGGGGGGTGCTGTGTATTAAATTATTAGGGGGGTGCTGTGTATAACACTACTAGGGGGGTGCTGTGTATTAAACTATTAGGGGGGTGCTGTGTATTAAATTATTAGGGGGGTGCTGTGTATAACACTATTAGGGGGGTGCTGTTTATAACACTATTAGGGGGGTGCTGTGTATTAAACTATTAGGGGGGTGCTGTGTATAACACTATTAGGGGGCGCTGTGTATTAAAATATTAGGGGGGTGCTGTGTATAACACTATTATTGGGGTGCTGTGTATAACACTATTAGGGAGTTGCTGTGTATAACACTATTAGGGGGGTGCTGTGTATAACACTATTAGGGGGTGCTGTGTATTAAATTATTAGGGGGGTGCTGTGTATTAAACTATTAGGGGGGGTGCTGTGTATTAAACTATTAGGGGGGTGCTGTGTATTAAACTATTAGGGGGGTGCTGTGTATAACACTATTAGGGGGGTGCTGTGTATTAAACTATTAGGGGGGTGCTGTGTATTAAAATATTAGGGGGTGCTGTGTATAACACTATTAGGGGGGTGCTGTGTTTAACACTATTAGGGGGGTGCTGTGTATTAAACTATTAGGGGGGTGCTGTGTATAACACTATTAGGGGGGTGCTGTGTATTAAAATATTAGGGGGGTGCTGTGTATAACACTATTATTGGGGTGCTGTGGATAACACTATTAGGGGGGTGTTGTGTATAAAACTATTAGGGGGGTGCTGTGTATTAAACTATTAGGGGGGGTGCTGTGTATAACACTATTAGGGGGGTGCTGTTTATAACACTATTAGGGGGATGCTGTGTATTAAACTATTAGGGGGGTGCTGTGTATTAAATTATTAGGGGGGTGCTGTGTATAACACTATTAGGGGGGTGCTGTGTATTAAACTATTAGGGGGGTGCTGTGTATAACACTATTAGGGGGGTGCTGTGTATTAAACTATTAGGGTGGTGCTGTGTATAACACTATTATTGGGGTGCTGTTTATTAAACTATTAGGGGGGTGCTGTGTATAACACTATTAGGGGGGTGCTGTGTATAACACTATTAGGTGGGTGCTGTGTATTAAACTATTAGGGGGGTGCTGTGTATTAAATTATTAGGGGGGTGCTGTGTATAACACTATTAGGGGGATGCTGTGTATAACACTATTAGGGGGGTGCTGTGTATTAAATTATTAGGGGGGTGCTGTGTATAACACTATTAGGGAGGTGCTGTGTATAACACTATTAGGGGGGTGCTGTGTATAACACTATTAGGGGGGTGCTGTGTATTAAATTATTAGGGGGGTGCTGTGTATTAAACTATTAGGGGGGTGCTGTGTATTAAACTATTAGGGGGGGTGCTGTGTATTAAACTATTGGGGGGGTGCTGTGTATAACACTATTAGGGGGGTGCTGTGTATTAAACTATTAGGGGGGTGCTGTGTATAACACTATTAGGGGGGGCGCTGTGTATTAAAATATTAGGGGGGTGCTGTGTATAACACTATTATTGGGGTGCTGTGTATAACACTATTAGGGAGTTGCTGTGTATAACACTATTAGGGGGTGCTGTGTATAACACTATTAGGGGATGCTGAGTATTAAATTATTAGGGGGGTGCTGTGTATTAAACTATTAGGGGGGTGCTTTGTATTAAACTATTAGGGGGGTGCTGTGTATAACACTATTAGGGGGGTGCTGTGTATTAAATTATTAGGGGGGTGCTGTGTATAACACTATTAGGGGGTGCTGTGTATAACAGTATTAGGGGGGTGCTGTGTATTAAATTATTAGGGGGGTGCTGTGTATAACACTATTAGGGGGGTGCTGTGTATTAAACTATTAGGGGGATGCTGTGTATAACACTATTAGGGATGTGCTGTGTATTAAACTATTAGGGGGGTGCTGTGTATTAAACTATTAGGGGGGTGCTGTGTATTAAATTATTAGGGGGGTGCTGTGTATTAAATTATTAGGGGGGTGCTGTGTATAACACTACTAGGGGGGTGCTGTGTATTAAACTATTAGGGGGGGTGCTGTGTATTAAATTATTAGGGGGGTGCTGTGTATAACACTATTAGGGGGGTGCTGTTTATAACACTATTAGGGGGGTGCTGTGTATTAAACTATTAGGGGGGTGCTGTGTATAACACTATTAGGGGGCGCTGTGTATTAAAATATTAGGGGGGTGCTGTGTATAACACTATTATTGGGGTGCTGTGTATAACACTATTAGGGAGTTGCTGTGTATAACACTATTAGGGGGGTGCTGTGTATAACACTATTAGGGGGTGCTGTGTATTAAATTATTAGGGGGGTGCTGTGTATTAAACTATTAGGGGGGTGCTGTGTATTAAACTATTAGGGGGGTGCTGTGTATTAAACTATTAGGGGGGTGCTGTGTATAACACTATTAGGGGGGTGCTGTGTATTAAACTATTAGGGGGGTGCTGTGTATTAAAATATTAGGGGGGTGCTGTGTATAACACTATTAGGGGGGTGCTGTGTTTAACACTATTAGGGGGGTGCTGTGTATTAAACTATTAGGGGGGTGCTGTGTATAACACTATTAGGGGGGTGCTGTGTATTAAAATATTAGGGGGGTGCTGTGTATAACACTATTATTGGGGTGCTGTGGATAACACTATTAGGGGGGTGTTGTGTATAAAACTATTAGGGGGGTGCTGTGTATTAAACTATTAGGGGGGTGCTGTGTATAACACTATTAGGGGGGTGCTGTTTATAACACTATTAGGGGGATGCTGTGTATTAAACTATTAGGGGGGTGCTGTGTATTAAATTATTAGGGGGGTGCTGTGTATAACACTATTAGGGGGGTGCTGTGTATTAAACTATTAGGGGGGTGCTGTGTATAACACTATTAGGGGGGTGCTGTGTATTAAACTATTAGGGTGGTGCTGTGTATAACACTATTATTGGGGTGCTGTTTATTAAACTATTAGGGGGGTGCTGTGTATAACACTATTAGGGGGGTGCTGTGTATAACACTATTAGGTGGGTGCTGTGTATTAAACTATTAGGGGGGTGCTGTGTATTAAATTATTAGGGGGGTGCTGTGTATAACACTATTAGGGGGATGCTGTGTATAACACTATTAGGGGGGTGCTGTGTATTAAATTATTAGGGGGGTGCTGTGTATAACACTATTAGGGAGGTGCTGTGTATAACACTATTAGGGGGGTGCTGTGTATAACACTATTAGGGGGTGCTGTGTATTAAATTATTAGGGGGGTGCTGTGTATTAAACTATTAGGGGGGTGCTGTGTATTAAACTATTAGGGGGGTGCTGTGTATTAAACTATTGGGGGGGTGCTGTGTATAACACTATTAGGGGGGTGCTGTGTATTAAACTATTAGGGGGGTGCTGTGTATAACACTATTAGGGGGGCGCTGTGTATTAAAATATTAGGGGGGTGCTGTGTATAACACTATTATTGGGGTGCTGTGTATAACACTATTAGGGAGTTGCTGTGTATAACACTATTAGGGGGTGCTGTGTATAACACTATTAGGGGATGCTGAGTATTAAATTATTAGGGGGGTGCTGTGTATTAAACTATTAGGGGGGTGCTTTGTATTAAACTATTAGGGGGGTGCTGTGTATAACACTATTAGGGGGGTGCTGTGTATTAAATTATTAGGGGGGTGCTGTGTATAACACTATTAGGGGGTGCTGTGTATAACAGTATTAGGGGGTGCTGTGTATTAAATTATTAGGGGGGTGCTGTGTATAACACTATTAGGGGGGTGCTGTGTATTAAACTATTAGGGGGGTGCTGTGTATAACACTATTAGGGTGGTGCTGTGTATAACACTATTAGGAGGGTGCTGTGTATTAAACTATTAGGGGGGTGCTGTGTATAACACTATTAGGGGGGTGCTGTGTATTAAACTATTAGTGGGGTGCTGTGTATAAAACTATTAGGGGGGTGCTGTGTATAAAATTATTAGGGGGGTGCTGTGTATAACACTACTAGGGGGGTGCTGTGTATTAAACTATTAGAGGGGTGCTGTGTATAACACTATTAGGGTAGTGCTGTGTATTAAACTATTAGGGGGGGTGCTGTGTATGACACTAATAGGGAGGTGCTGTGTATAACACTATTAGGGGGTGTTGTGTATAACACTATTAGAGGCGTGCTGTTTATTAAATTATTAGGGGGTGCTGTGTATTAAACTATTAGGGGGGTGCTGTGTATTAAACTATTAGGGGGGGTGCTGTGTATAACACTATTAGGGGGTGCTGTGTATTAAATTATTAGGGGGGTGCTGTGTATAACACTATTAGGGGGTGCTGTGTATAATAGTATTAGGGGGTGCTGTGTATTAAATTATTAGGATGGTGCTGTGTATAACACTATTAGGGGGGTGCTGTGTATAACACTATTAGGGGGGTGCTGTGTATTAAATTATTAGGGGGGTGCTGTGTATAACACTATTAGGGAGGTGCTGTGTATAACACTATTAGGGGGGTGCTGTGTATTAAACTATTAGGGGGTGCTGTGTATTAAATTATTAGGGGGGTGCTGTGTATTAAATTATTAGGGGGGTGCTGTGTATAACACTATTAGGGGGTGCTGTGTATAACACTATTAGGGGGTGCTGTGTATTAAACTATTAGGGGGGGTGCTGTGTATTAAATTATTAGGGGGGTGCTGTGTATAACACTATTAGGGGGGTGCTGTGTATAACACTATTAGGGGGCACTGTGTATTAAAATATTGGGGTGCTGAGTATAACAATATTATTGGGGAGCTGTGTATAACACTATTAGGGGGGTGCTGTGTATTAAATTATTAGGGGGGGTGCTGTGTATTAAACTATTAGGGGGGTGCTGTGTATAACACTATTAGGGGGTGCTGTGTATTAAACTATTAGGGGGGTGCTGTGTATTAAACTATTAGGGGGGTGCTGTGTATTAAACTATTAGGGGGTGCTGTGTATTAAATTATTAGGGGGGTGCTGTGTATTAAATTATTAGGGGGGTGCTGTGTATAACACTATTAGGGGGTGCTGTGTATAACACTATTAGGGGGGTGCTGTGTATTAAACTATTAGGGGGGTGCTGTGTATTAAATTATTAGGGGGGTGCTGTGTATAACACTATTAGGGGGCGCTGTGTATTAAAATATTGGGGTGCTGCGTATAACAATATTATTGGGGTGCTGTGTATAACACTATTAGGGGGGTGCTGTGTATTAAATTATTAGGGGGGTGCTGTGTATTAATCTATTAGGGGGTGCTGTGTATTAAACTATTAGGGGGGTGCTGTGTATTAAATTATTAGGGGGGGTGCTGTGTATAACACTATTAGGGGGGTGCTGTGTATAACACTATTAGGGGGGTGCTGTGTATTAAACTATTAGGGGGGGTGCTGTGTATAACACTATTAGGGGGCGCTGTGTATTAAAATATTAGGTGGGTGCTGTGTATAACACTATTATTGGGGTGCTGTGTATAACACTATTAGGGAGTTGCTGTGTATAACACTATTAGGGGGGTGCTGTGTATAACACTATTAGGGGGTGCTGTGTATTAAATTATTAGGGGGGTGCTGTGTATTAAACTGTTAGGGGGGTGCTGTGTATTAAACTATTAGGGGGGTGCTGTGTATAACACTATTAGGGGGGTGCTGTGTATTAAATTATTAGGGGGGTGCTGTGTATAACACTATTAGGGGGGTGCTGTGTATAACACTATTAGGGGGGTGCTGTGTATTAAACTATTAGGGGGGTGCTGTGTATTAAAATATTAGGGGGGTGCTGTGTATAACACTATTAGGGGGGTGCTGTGTTTAACACTATTAGGGGGGTGCTGTGTATTAAACTATTAGGGGGGTGCTGTGTATAACACTATTAGGGGGGCGCTGTGTATTAAAATATTAGGGGGGTGCTGTGTATAACACTATTATTGGGGTGCTGTGGATAACACTATTAGGGGGGTGCTGTGTATAAAACTATTAGGGGGGGTGCTGTGTATTAAACTATTAGGGGGGTGCTGTGTATAACACTATTAGGGGGGTGCTGTTTATAACACTATTAGGGGGATGCTGTGTATTAAACTATTAGGGGGGTGCTGTGTATTAAATTATTAGGGGGGTGCTGTGTATAACAGTATTAGGGGGGTGCTGTGTATTAAACTATTAGGGGGGTGCTGTGTATAACACTATTAGGGGGGTGCTGTGTATTAAACTATTAGGGGGGTGCTGTGTATAACACTATTATTGGGGTGCTGTTTATTAAACTGTTAGGGGGGTGCTGTGTATAACACTATTAGGGGGGTGCTGTGTATAACACTATTAGGTGGGTGCTGTGTATTAAACTATTAGGGGGGTGCTGTGTATTAAATTATTAGGGGGGTGCTGTGTATAACACTATTAGGGGGTGCTGTGTATAACACTATTAGGGGGGTGCTGTGTATTAAATTATTAGGGGGGTGCTGTGTATAACACTATTAGGGAGGTGCTGTGTATAACACTATTAGGGGGGTGCTGTGTATAACACTATTAGGGGGTGCTGTGTATTAAATTATTAGGGGGGTGCTGTGTATTAAACTATTAGGGGGGTGCTGTGTATTAAACTATTAGGGGGGTGCTGTGTATTAAACTATTGGGGGGGTGCTGTGTATAACACTATTAGGGGGGTGCTGTGTATTAAACTATTAGGGGGGTGCTGTGTATAACACTATTAGGGGGGCGCTGTGTATTAAAATATTAGGGGGGTGCTGTGTATAACACTATTATTGGGGTGCTGTGTATAACACTATTAGGGAGTTGCTGTGTATAACACTATTAGGGGGTGCTGTGTATAACACTATTAGGGGGTGCTGTGTATTAAATTATTAGGGGGGTGCTGTGTATTAAACTATTAGGGGGGTGCTTTGTATTAAACTATTAGGGGGGTGCTGTGTATAACACTATTAGGGGGGTGCTGTGTATTAAATTATTAGGGGGGTGCTGTGTATAACACTATTAGGGGGTGCTGTGTATACCAGTATTAGGGGGGTGCTGTGTATTAAATTATTAGGGGGGTGCTGTGTATAACACTATTAGGGGGGTGCTGTGTATTAAACTATTAGGGGGGTGCTGTGTATAACACTATTAGGGGGTGCTGTGTATAACACTATTAGGAGGGTGCTGTGTATTAAACTATTAGGGGCGTGCTGTGTATAACACTATTAGGGGGGTGCTGTGTATTAAACTATTAGGGGGGTGCTGTGTATAAAACTATTAGGGGGGTGCTGTGTATAAAATTATTAGGGGGGTGCTGTGTATAACACTACTAGGGGGGTGCTGTGTATTAAACTATTAGAGGGGTGCTGTGTATAACACTATTAGGGAGGTGCTGTGTATAACACTATTAGGGTAGTGCTGTGTATTAAACTATTAGGGGGGGTGCTGTGTATGACACTAATAGGGAGGTGCTGTGTATAACACTATTAGGGGGTGTTGTGTATAACACTATTAGAGGGGTGCTGTTTATTAAATTATTAGGGGGGTGCTGTGTATTAAACTATTAGGGGGGTGCTGTGTATTAAACTATTAGGGGGGTGCTGTGTATAACACTATTAGGGGGTGCTGTGTATTAAATTATTAGGGGGGTGCTGTGTATTAAACTATTAGGGGGGTGCTGTGTATTAAACTATTAGGGGGGTGCTGTGTATTAAACTATTAGGGGGGTGCTGTGTATTAAATTATTAGGGGGGTGCTGTGTATTAAATTCTTAGGGGGGTGCTGTGTATAACACTATTAGGGGGTGCTGTGTATAACACTATTAGGGGGGTGCTGTGTATTAAACTATTAGGGGGGTGCTGTGTATTAAATTATTAGGGGGGTGCTGTGTATAACACTATTAGGGGGGTGCTGTGTATAACACTATTAGGGGGGTGCTGTGTATAACACTATTAGGGGGCGCTGTGTATTAAAATATTGGGGTGCTGAGTATAACAATATTATTGGGGAGCTGTGTATAACACTATTAGGGGGGTGCTGTGTATTAAATTATTAGGGGGGTGCTGTGTATAACACTATTAGGGGGTGCTGTGTATTAAATTATTAGGGGGGTGCTGTGTATTAAACTATTAGGGGGGTGCTGTGTATAACACTATTAGGGGGGTGCTGTGTATTAAACTATTAGAGGGGTGCAGTGTATTAAATTATTAGGGGGGTGCTGTATATAACACTATTGGGGGGTGCTGTGTATAACACTATTAGGGGGGTGCTGTGTATAACACTATTAGGGGGCGCTGTGTATAACACTATTAGGGGGCGCTGTGTATAACACTATTAGGGGGCGCTGTGTATTAAAATATTGGGGTGCTGAGTAGAACAATATTATTGGGGAGCTGTGTATAACACTATTAGGGGGGTGCTGTGTATTAAATTATTAGGGGGGTGCTGTGTATAACACTATTAGGGGGTGCTGTGTATTAAATTATTAGGGGGGTGCTGTGTATTAAACTATTAGGGGGGTGCTGTGTATAACACTATTAGGGGGTGCTGTGTATTAAATTATTAGGGGGGTGCTGTGTATTAAACTATTAGGGGGGTGCTGTGTATTAAACTATTAGGGGGGTGCTGTGTATTAAACTATTAGGGGGTGCTGTGTATTAAATTATTAGGGGGTGCTGTGTATTAAATTATTAGGGGGGTGCTGTGTATAACACTATTAGGGGGTGCTGTGTATAACACTATTAGGGGGGTGCTGTGTATTAAACTATTAGGGGGTGCTGTGTATTAAATTATTAGGGGGGTGCTGTGTATAACACTATTAGGGGGGTGCTGTGTATAACACTATTAGGGGGCGCTGTGTATTAAAATATTGGGGTGCTGAGTATAACAATATTATTGGGGTGCTGTGTATAACACTATTAGGGGGGTGCTGTGTATTAAATTATTAGGGGGGTGCTGTGTATAACACTATTAGGGGGGGTGCTGTGTATAACAGTATTAGGGGGGTGCTGTGTATAACAGTATTAGGGGGTGCTGTGTATTAAACTATTAGGGGGGTGCTGTGTATAACACTATTAGGGGGTGCTGTGTATTAAACTATTAGGGGGGTGCTGTGTATTAAACTATTAGGGGGGTGCTTTGTATTAAACTATTAGGGGGTGCTGTGTATAACACTATTAGGGGGGCGCTGTGTATTAAAATATTAGGGGGGTGCTGTGTATAACACTATTATTGGGGTGCTGTGTATAACACTATTGGGGGGTGCTGTGTATTAAACTATTAGGGGGGTGCTGTGTATAACACTATTAGGGAGGTGCTGTGTATAACACTATTAGGGGGGGTGCTGTGTATAACACTATTAGGGGGGTGCTGTGTATTAAATTATTAGGGGGGTGCTGTGTATTAAACTATTAGGGGGGTGTTGTGTATTAAACTATTAGGGGGGGTGCTGTGTATAACACTATTATTGGGGTGCTGTGTATAACACTATTAGGAGGTGCTGTGTATTAAACTATTAGGGGGGTGCTGTGTATAACACTATTAGAGAGGTGCTGTGTATAACACTATTAGGGGGGTGCTGTGTATTAAACTGTTAGGGGGGGTGCTGTGTATAACACTATTATTGGGGTGCTGTGTATTAAACTATTAGGGGGATGCTGTGTATAACACTATTAGGGATGTGCTGTGTATTAAACTATTAGGGGGGTGCTGTGTATTAAACTATTAGGGGGGTGCTGTGTATTAAATTATTAGGGGGGGGTGCTGTGTATAACACTACTAGGGGGGTGCTGTGTATTAAACTATTAGGGGGGTGCTGTGTATTAAATTATTAGGGGGGTGGCTGTGTATAACACTATTAGGGGGGTGCTGTTTATAACACTATTAGGGGGGTGCTGTGTATTAAACTATTAGGGGGGTGCTGTGTATAACACTATTAGGGGGCGCTGTGTATTAAAATATTAGGGGGTGCTGTGTATAACACTATTATTGGGGTGCTGTGTATAACACTATTGGGGGGTGCTGTGTATTAAACTATTAGGGGGGTGCTGTGTATAACACTATTAGGGAGGTGCTGTGTATAACACTATTAGGGGGGTGCTGTGTATAACACTATTAGGGGGGTGCTGTGTATTAAATTATTAGGGGGGTGCTGTGTATTAAACTATTAGGGGGGTGTTGTGTATTAAACTATTAGGGGGGTGCTGTGTATAACACTATTATTGGGGTGCTGTGTATAACACTATTAGGAGGTGCTGTGTATTAAACTATTAGGGGGGTGCTGTGTATAACACTATTAGAGAGGTGCTGTGTATAACACTATTAGGGGGGTGCTGTGTATTAAACTGTTAGGGGGGTGCTGTGTATAACACTATTATTGGGGTGCTGTGTATTAAACTATTAGGGGGATGCTGTGTATAACACTATTAGGGATGTGCTGTGTATTAAACTATTAGGGGGGTGCTGTGTATTAAACTATTAGGGGGGTGCTGTGTATTAAATTATTAGGGGGGTGCTGTGTATAACACTACTAGGGGGGTGCTGTGTATTAAACTATTAGGGGGGTGCTGTGTATTAAATTATTAGGGGGGTGCTGTGTATAACACTATTAGGGGGGTGCTGTTTATAACACTATTAGGGGGGTGCTGTGTATTAAACTATTAGGGGGGTGCTGTGTATAACACTATTAGGGGGCGCTGTGTATTAAAATATTAGGGGGGTGCTGTGTATAACACTATTATTGGGGTGCTGTGTATAACACTATTAGGGAGTTGCTGTGTATAACACTATTAGGGGGGTGCTGTGTATAACACTATTAGGGGGTGCTGTGTATTAAATTATTAGGGGGGTGCTGTGTATTAAACTATTAGGGGGGTGCTGTGTATTAAACTATTAGGGGGGTGCTGTGTATTAAACTATTAGGGGGGGTGCTGTGTATAACACTATTAGGGGGGTGCTGTGTATTAAACTATTAGGGGGGTGCTGTGTATTAAAGTATTAGGGGGGTGCTGTGTATAACACTATTAGGGGGGTGCTGTGTTTAACACTATTAGGGGGGTGCTGTGTATTAAACTATTAGGGGGGTGCTGTGTATAACACTATTAGGGGGGCGCTGTGTATTAAAATATTAGGGGGGTGCTGTGTATAACACTATTATTGGGGTGCTGTGGATAACACTATTAGGGGGGTGCTGTGTATAAAACTATTAGGGGGGTGCTGTGTATTAAACTATTAGGGGGGTGCTGTGTATAACACTATTAGGGGGGTGCTGTTTATAACACTATTAGGGGGATGCTGTGTATTAAACTATTAGGGGGGTGCTGTGTATTAAATTATTAGGGGGGTGCTGTGTATAACAGTATTAGGGGGGTGCTGTGTATTAAACTATTAGGGGGGTGCTGTGTATAACACTATTAGGGGGGTGCTGTGTATTAAACTATTAGGGGGGTGCTGTGTATAACACTATTATTGGGGTGCTGTTTATTAAACTATTAGGGGGGTGCTGTGTATAACACTATTAGGGGGGTGCTGTGTATAACACTATTAGGTGGGTGCTGTGTATTAAACTATTAGGGGGGTGCTGTGTATTAAATTATTAGGGGGGTGCTGTGTATAACACTATTAGGGGGGTGCTGTGTATAACACTATTAGGGGGGTGCTGTGTATTAAATTATTAGGGGGGTGCTGTGTATAACACTATTAGGGAGGTGCTGTGTATAACACTATTAGGGGGGTGCTGTGTATAACACTATTAGGGGGTGCTGTGTATTAAATTATTAGGGGGGTGCTGTGTATTAAACTATTAGGGGGGTGCTGTGTATTAAACTATTAGGGGGGTGCTGTGTATTAAACTATTGGGGGGTGCTGTGTATAACACTATTAGGGGGGTGCTGTGTATTAAACTATTAGGGGGGTGCTGTGTATAACACTATTAGGGGGGCGCTGTGTATTAAAATATTAGGGGGGTGCTGTGTATAACACTATTATTGGGGTGCTGTGTATAACACTATTAGGGAGTTGCTGTGTATAACACTATTAGGGGGTGCTGTGTATAACACTATTAGGGGGTGCTGTGTATTAAATTATTAGGGGGGTGCTGTGTATTAAACTATTAGGGGGGTGCTTTGTATTAAACTATTAGGGGGGTGCTGTGTATAACACTATTAGGGGGGTGCTGTGTATTAAATTATTAGGGGGTGCTGTGTATAACACTATTAGGGGGTGCTGTGTATAACAGTATTAGGGGGGTGCTGTGTATTAAATTATTAGGGGGGTGCTGTGTATAACACTATTAGGGGGGTGCTGTGTATTAAACTATTAGGGGGGTGCTGTGTATAACACTATTAGGGGGTGCTGTGTATAACACTATTAGGAGGGTGCTGTGTATTAAACTATTAGGGGGGTGCTGTGTATAACACTATTAGGGGGGTGCTGTGTATTAAACTATTAGGGGGGTGCTGTGTATAAAACTATTAGGGGGGTGCTGTGTATAAAATTATTAGGGGGGTGCTGTGTATAACACTACTAGGGGGGTGCTGTGTATTAAACTATTAGAGGGGTGCTGTGTATAACACTATTAGGGAGGTGCTGTGTATAACACTATTAGGGTAGTGCTGTGTATTAAACTATTAGGGGGGGTGCTGTGTATGACACTAATAGGGAGTTGCTGTGTATAACACTATTAGGGGGTGTTGTGTATAACACTATTAGAGGCGTGCTGTTTATTAAATTATTAGGGGGTGCTGTGTATTAAACTATTAGGGGGGTGCTGTGTATTAAACTATTAGGGGGGTGCTGTGTATAACACTATTAGGGGGTGCTGTGTATTAAATTATTAGGGAGTGCTGTGTATTAAACTATTAGGGGGGTGCTGTGTATTAAACTATTAGGGGGGTGCTGTGTATTAAACTATTAGGGGGGTGCTGTGTATTAAATTATTAGGGGGGTGCTGTGTATTAAATTATTAGGGGGGTGCTGTGTATAACACTATTAGGGGGTGCTGTGTATAACACTATTAGGGGGTGCTGTGTATTAAACTATTAGGGGGGTGCTGTGTATTAAATTATTAGGGGGGTGCTGTGTATAACACTATTAGGGAGGTGCTGTGTATAACACTATTAGGGGGGTGCTGTGTATTAAACTATTAGGGGGTGCTGTGTATTAAATTATTAGGGGGGTGCTGTGTATTAAATTATTAGGGGGGTGCTGTGTATAACACTATTAGGGGGTGCTGTGTATAACACTATTAGGGGGTGCTGTGTATTAAACTATTAGGGGGGTGCTGTGTATTAAATTATTAGGGGGGTGCTGTGTATAACACTATTAGGGGGGTGCTGTGTATAACACTATTAGGGGGCACTGTGTATTAAAATATTGGGGTGCTGAGTATAACAATATTATTGGGGAGCTGTGTATAACACTATTAGGGGGGTGCTGTGTATTAAATTATTAGGGGGGTGCTGTGTATTAAACTATTAGGGGGGTGCTGTGTATAACACTATTAGGGGGTGCTGTGTATTAAACTATTAGGGGGGTGCTGTGTATTAAACTATTAGGGGGGTGCTGTGTATTAAACTATTAGGGGGTGCTGTGTATTAAATTATTAGGGGGGTGCTGTGTATTAAATTATTAGGGGGGTGCTGTGTATAACACTATTAGGGGGTGCTGTGTATAACACTATTAGGGAGTTGCTGTGTATAACACTATTAGGGGGGTGCTGTGTATAACACTATTAGGGGGTGCTGTGTATTAAATTATTAGGGGGGTGCTGTGTATTAAACTATTAGGGGGGTGCTGTGTATTAAACTATTAGGGGGGTGCTGTGTATAACACTATTAGGGGGGTGCTGTGTATTAAATTATTAGGGGGGTGCTGTGTATAACACTATTAGGGGGGTGCTGTGTATAACACTATTAGGGGGGTGCTGTGTATTAAACTATTAGGGGGGTGCTGTGTATTAAAATATTAGGGGGGTGCTGTGTATAACACTATTAGGGGGGTGCTGTGTTTAACACTATTAGGGGGGTGCTGTGTATTAAACTATTAGGGGGGTGCTGTGTATAACACTATTAGGGGGGCGCTGTGTATTAAAATATTAGGGGGGTGCTGTGTATAACACTATTATTGGGGTGCTGTGGATAACACTATTAGGGGGGTGCTGTGTATAAAACTATTAGGGGGGTGCTGTGTATTAAACTATTAGGGGGGTGCTGTGTATAACACTATTAGGGGGGTGCTGTTTATAACACTATTAGGGGGATGCTGTGTATTAAACTATTAGGGGGGTGCTGTGTATTAAATTATTAGGGGGGTGCTGTGTATAACAGTATTAGGGGGGTGCTGTGTATTAAACTATTAGGGGGGTGCTGTGTATAACACTATTAGGGGGGTGCTGTGTATTAAACTATTAGGGGGGTGCTGTGTATAACACTATTATTGGGGTGCTGTTTATTAAACTGTTAGGGGGGTGCTGTGTATAACACTATTAGGGGGGTGCTGTGTATAACACTATTAGGTGGGTGCTGTGTATTAAACTATTAGGGGGGTGCTGTGTATTAAATTATTAGGGGGGTGCTGTGTATAACACTATTAGGGGGTGCTGTGTATAACACTATTAGGGGGGTGCTGTGTATTAAATTATTAGGGGGGTGCTGTGTATAACACTATTAGGGAGGTGCTGTGTATAACACTATTAGGGGGGTGCTGTGTATAACACTATTAGGGGGTGCTGTGTATTAAATTATTAGGGGGGTGCTGTGTATTAAACTATTAGGGGGGTGCTGTGTATTAAACTATTGGGGGGGTGCTGTGTATAACACTATTAGGGGGGTGCTGTGTATTAAACTATTAGGGGGGTGCTGTGTATAACACTATTAGGGGGGCGCTGTGTATTAAAATATTAGGGGGGTGCTGTGTATAACACTATTATTGGGGTGCTGTGTATAACACTATTAGGGAGTTGCTGTGTATAACACTATTAGGGGGTGCTGTGTATAACACTATTAGGGGGTGCTGTGTATTAAATTATTAGGGGGGTGCTGTGTATTAAACTATTAGGGGGGTGCTTTGTATTAAACTATTAGGGGGGTGCTGTGTATAACACTATTAGGGGGGTGCTGTGTATTAAATTATTAGGGGGGTGCTGTGTATAACACTATTAGGGGGTGCTGTGTATACCAGTATTAGGGGGGTGCTGTGTATTAAATTATTAGGGGGGTGCTGTGTATAACACTATTAGGGGGGTGCTGTGTATTAAACTATTAGGGGGGTGCTGTGTATAACACTATTAGGGGGTGCTGTGTATAACACTATTAGGAGGGTGCTGTGTATTAAACTATTAGGGGCGTGCTGTGTATAACACTATTAGGGGGGTGCTGTGTATTAAACTATTAGGGGGGTGCTGTGTATAAAACTATTAGGGGGGTGCTGTGTATAAATTTATTAGGGGGGTGCTGTGTATAACACTACTAGGGGGGTGCTGTGTATTAAACTATTAGAGGGGTGCTGTGTATAACACTATTAGGGAGGTGCTGTGTATAACACTATTAGGGTAGTGCTGTGTATTAAACTATTAGGGGGGGTGCTGTGTATGACACTAATAGGGAGGTGCTGTGTATAACACTATTAGGGGGTGTTGTGTATAACACTATTAGAGGGGTGCTGTTTATTAAATTATTAGGGGGGTGCTGTGTATTAAACTATTAGGGGGGTGCTGTGTATTAAACTATTAGGGGGGTGCTGTGTATAACACTATTAGGGGGTGCTGTGTATTAAATTATTAGGGGGGTGCTGTGTATTAAACTATTAGGGGGGTGCTGTGTATTAAACTATTAGGGGGGTGCTGTGTATTAAACTATTAGGGGGGTGCTGTGTATTAAATTATTAGGGGGGTGCTGTGTATAACACTATTAGGGGGTGCTGTGTATAACACTATTAGGGGGGTGCTGTGTATTAAACTATTAAGGGGGTGCTGTGTATTAAATTATTAGGGGGGTGCTGTGTATAACACTATTAGGGGGGTGCTGTGTATAACACTATTAGGGGGGTGCTGTGTATAACACTATTAGGGGGCGCTGTGTATTAAAATATTGGGGTGCTGAGTATAACAATATTATTGGGGAGCTGTGTATAACACTATTAGGGGGGTGCTGTGTATTAAATTATTAGGGGGGTGCTGTGTATAACACTATTAGGGGGTGCTGTGTATTAAATTATTAGGGGGGTGCTGTGTATTAAACTATTAGGGGGGTGCTGTGTATAACACTATTAGGGGGGTGCTGTGTATTAAACTATTAGAGGGGTGCAGTGTATTAAATTATTAGGGGGGTGCTGTATATAACACTATTGGGGGGTGCTGTGTATAACACTATTAGGGGGGTGCTGTGTATAACACTATTAGGGGGCGCTGTGTATAACACTATTAGGGGGCGCTGTGTATAACACTATTAGGGGGCGCTGTGTATTAAAATATTGGGGTGCTGAGTAGAACAATATTATTGGGGAGCTGTGTATAACACTATTAGGGGGGTGCTGTGTATTAAATTATTAGGGGGGTGCTGTGTATAACACTATTAGGGGGTGCTGTGTATTAAATTATTAGGGGGGTGCTGTGTATTAAACTATTAGGGGGGTGCTGTGTATAACACTATTAGGGGGTGCTGTGTATTAAATTATTAGGGGGGTGCTGTGTATTAAACTATTAGGGGGGTGCTGTGTATTAAACTATTAGGGGGGTGCTGTGTATTAAACTATTAGGGGGTGCTGTGTATTAAATTATTAGGGGGGTGCTGTGTATTAAATTATTAGGGGGGTGCTGTGTATAACACTATTAGGGGGTGCTGTGTATAACACTATTAGGGGGGTGCTGTGTATTAAACTATTAGGGGGGTGCTGTGTATTAAATTATTAGGGGGGTGCTGTGTATAACACTATTAGGGGGGTGCTGTGTATAACACTATTAGGGGGCGCTGTGTATTAAAATATTGGGGTGCTGAGTATAACAATATTATTGGGGTGCTGTGTATAACACTATTAGGGGGGTGCTGTGTATTAAATTATTAGGGGGGTGCTGTGTATAACACTATTAGGGGGGTGCTGTGTATAACAGTATTAGGGGGGTGCTGTGTATAACAGTATTAGGGGGGTGCTGTGTATTAAACTATTAGGGGGGTGCTGTGTATAACACTATTAGGGGGTGCTGTGTATTAAACTATTAGGGGGGTGCTGTGTATTAAACTATTAGGGGGGTGCTTTGTATTAAACTATTAGGGGGTGCTGTGTATAACACTATTAGGGGGGCGCTGTGTATTAAAATATTAGGGGGGTGCTGTGTATAACACTATTATTGGGGTGCTGTGTATAACACTATTGGGGGGTGCTGTGTATTAAACTATTAGGGGGGTGCTGTGTATAACACTATTAGGGAGGTGCTGTGTATAACACTATTAGGGGGGTGCTGTGTATAACACTATTAGGGGGGTGCTGTGTATTAAATTATTAGGGGGGTGCTGTGTATTAAACTATTAGGGGGGTGTTGTGTATTAAACTATTAGGGGGGTGCTGTGTATAACACTATTATTGGGGTGCTGTGTATAACACTATTAGGAGGTGCTGTGTATTAAACTATTAGGGGGGTGCTGTGTATAACACTATTAGAGAGGTGCTGTGTATAACACTATTAGGGGGGTGCTGTGTATTAAACTGTTAGGGGGGTGCTGTGTATAACACTATTATTGGGGTGCTGTGTATTAAACTATTAGGGGGATGCTGTGTATAACACTATTAGGGATGTGCTGTGTATTAAACTATTAGGGGGGTGCTGTGTATTAAACTATTAGGGGGGTGCTGTGTATTAAATTATTAGGGGGGTGCTGTGTATAACACTACTAGGGGGGTGCTGTGTATTAAACTATTAGGGGGGTGCTGTGTATTAAATTATTAGGGGGGTGCTGTGTATAACACTATTAGGGGGGTGCTGTTTATAACACTATTAGGGGGGTGCTGTGTATTAAACTATTAGGGGGGTGCTGTGTATAACACTATTAGGGGGCGCTGTGTATTAAAATATTAGGGGGGTGCTGTGTATAACACTATTATTGGGGTGCTGTGTATAACACTATTAGGGAGTTGCTGTGTATAACACTATTAGGGGGGTGCTGTGTATAACACTATTAGGGGGTGCTGTGTATTAAATTATTAGGGGGGTGCTGTGTATTAAACTATTAGGGGGGTGCTGTGTATTAAACTATTAGGGGGGTGCTGTGTATTAAACTATTAGGGGGGTGCTGTGTATAACACTATTAGGGGGGTGCTGTGTATTAAACTATTAGGGGGGTGCTGTGTATTAAAGTATTAGGGGGGTGCTGTGTATAACACTATTAGGGGGGTGCTGTGTTTAACACTATTAGGGGGGTGCTGTGTATTAAACTATTAGGGGGGTGCTGTGTATAACACTATTAGGGGGGCGCTGTGTATTAAAATATTAGGGGGGTGCTGTGTATAACACTATTATTGGGGTGCTGTGGATAACACTATTAGGGGGGTGCTGTGTATAAAACTATTAGGGGGGTGCTGTGTATTAAACTATTAGGGGGGTGCTGTGTATAACACTATTAGGGGGGTGCTGTGTATTAAACTATTAGGGGGTGCTGTGTATTAAATTATTAGGGGGGTGCTGTGTATTAAATTATTAGGGGGGTGCTGTGTATAACACTATTAGGGGGTGCTGTGTATAACACTATTAGGGGGTGCTGTGTATTAAACTATTAGGGGGGTGCTGTGTATTAAATTATTAGGGGGGTGCTGTGTATAACACTATTAGGGGGGTGCTGTGTATAACACTATTAGGGGGCACTGTGTATTAAAATATTGGGGTGCTGAGTATAACAATATTATTGGGGAGCTGTGTATAACACTATTAGGGGGGTGCTGTGTATTAAATTATTAGGGGGGTGCTGTGTATTAAACTATTAGGGGGGTGCTGTGTATAACACTATTAGGGGGTGCTGTGTATTAAACTATTAGGGGGGTGCTGTGTATTAAACTATTAGGGGGGTGCTGTGTATTAAACTATTAGGGGGTGCTGTGTATTAAATTATTAGGGGGGTGCTGTGTATTAAATTATTAGGGGGGTGCTGTGTATAACACTATTAGGGGGTGCTGTGTATAACACTATTAGGGAGTTGCTGTGTATAACACTATTAGGGGGGTGCTGTGTATAACACTATTAGGGGGTGCTGTGTATTAAATTATTAGGGGGGTGCTGTGTATTAAACTATTAGGGGGGTGCTGTGTATTAAACTATTAGGGGGGTGCTGTGTATAACACTATTAGGGGGGTGCTGTGTATTAAATTATTAGGGGGGTGCTGTGTATAACACTATTAGGGGGGTGCTGTGTATAACACTATTAGGGGGGTGCTGTGTATTAAACTATTAGGGGGGTGCTGTGTATTAAAATATTAGGGGGGTGCTGTGTATAACACTATTAGGGGGGTGCTGTGTTTAACACTATTAGGGGGGTGCTGTGTATTAAACTATTAGGGGGGTGCTGTGTATAACACTATTAGGGGGGCGCTGTGTATTAAAATATTAGGGGGGTGCTGTGTATAACACTATTATTGGGGTGCTGTGGATAACACTATTAGGGGGGTGCTGTGTATAAAACTATTAGGGGGGTGCTGTGTATTAAACTATTAGGGGGGTGCTGTGTATAACACTATTAGGGGGGTGCTGTTTATAACACTATTAGGGGGATGCTGTGTATTAAACTATTAGGGGGGTGCTGTGTATTAAATTATTAGGGGGGTGCTGTGTATAACAGTATTAGGGGGGTGCTGTGTATTAAACTATTAGGGGGGTGCTGTGTATAACACTATTAGGGGGGTGCTGTGTATTAAACTATTAGGGGGGTGCTGTGTATAACACTATTATTGGGGTGCTGTTTATTAAACTGTTAGGGGGGTGCTGTGTATAACACTATTAGGGGGGTGCTGTGTATAACACTATTAGGTGGGTGCTGTGTATTAAACTATTAGGGGGGTGCTGTGTATTAAATTATTAGGGGGGTGCTGTGTATAACACTATTAGGGGGTGCTGTGTATAACACTATTAGGGGGGTGCTGTGTATTAAATTATTAGGGGGGTGCTGTGTATAACACTATTAGGGAGGTGCTGTGTATAACACTATTAGGGGGGTGCTGTGTATAACACTATTAGGGGGTGCTGTGTATTAAATTATTAGGGGGGTGCTGTGTATTAAACTATTAGGGGGGTGCTGTGTATTAAACTATTGGGGGGGTGCTGTGTATAACACTATTAGGGGGGTGCTGTGTATTAAACTATTAGGGGGGTGCTGTGTATAACACTATTAGGGGGGCGCTGTGTATTAAAATATTAGGGGGGTGCTGTGTATAACACTATTATTGGGGTGCTGTGTATAACACTATTAGGGAGTTGCTGTGTATAACACTATTAGGGGGTGCTGTGTATAACACTATTAGGGGGTGCTGTGTATTAAATTATTAGGGGGGTGCTGTGTATTAAACTATTAGGGGGGTGCTTTGTATTAAACTATTAGGGGGGTGCTGTGTATAACACTATTAGGGGGGTGCTGTGTATTAAATTATTAGGGGGGTGCTGTGTATAACACTATTAGGGGGTGCTGTGTATACCAGTATTAGGGGGGTGCTGTGTATTAAATTATTAGGGGGGTGCTGTGTATAACACTATTAGGGGGGTGCTGTGTATTAAACTATTAGGGGGGTGCTGTGTATAACACTATTAGGGGGTGCTGTGTATAACACTATTAGGAGGGTGCTGTGTATTAAACTATTAGGGGCGTGCTGTGTATAACACTATTAGGGGGGTGCTGTGTATTAAACTATTAGGGGGGTGCTGTGTATAAAACTATTAGGGGGGTGCTGTGTATAAATTTATTAGGGGGGTGCTGTGTATAACACTACTAGGGGGGTGCTGTGTATTAAACTATTAGAGGGGTGCTGTGTATAACACTATTAGGGAGGTGCTGTGTATAACACTATTAGGGTAGTGCTGTGTATTAAACTATTAGGGGGGGTGCTGTGTATGACACTAATAGGGAGGTGCTGTGTATAACACTATTAGGGGGTGTTGTGTATAACACTATTAGAGGGGTGCTGTTTATTAAATTATTAGGGGGGTGCTGTGTATTAAACTATTAGGGGGGTGCTGTGTATTAAACTATTAGGGGGGTGCTGTGTATAACACTATTAGGGGGTGCTGTGTATTAAATTATTAGGGGGGTGCTGTGTATTAAACTATTAGGGGGGTGCTGTGTATTAAACTATTAGGGGGGTGCTGTGTATTAAACTATTAGGGGGGTGCTGTGTATTAAATTATTAGGGGGGTGCTGTGTATAACACTATTAGGGGGTGCTGTGTATAACACTATTAGGGGGGTGCTGTGTATTAAACTATTAAGGGGGTGCTGTGTATTAAATTATTAGGGGGGTGCTGTGTATAACACTATTAGGGGGGTGCTGTGTATAACACTATTAGGGGGGTGCTGTGTATAACACTATTAGGGGGCGCTGTGTATTAAAATATTGGGGTGCTGAGTATAACAATATTATTGGGGAGCTGTGTATAACACTATTAGGGGGGTGCTGTGTATTAAATTATTAGGGGGGTGCTGTGTATAACACTATTAGGGGGTGCTGTGTATTAAATTATTAGGGGGGTGCTGTGTATTAAACTATTAGGGGGGTGCTGTGTATAACACTATTAGGGGGGTGCTGTGTATTAAACTATTAGAGGGGTGCAGTGTATTAAATTATTAGGGGGGTGCTGTATATAACACTATTGGGGGGTGCTGTGTATAACACTATTAGGGGGGTGCTGTGTATAACACTATTAGGGGGCGCTGTGTATAACACTATTAGGGGGCGCTGTGTATAACACTATTAGGGGGCGCTGTGTATTAAAATATTGGGGTGCTGAGTAGAACAATATTATTGGGGAGCTGTGTATAACACTATTAGGGGGGTGCTGTGTATTAAATTATTAGGGGGGTGCTGTGTATAACACTATTAGGGGGTGCTGTGTATTAAATTATTAGGGGGGTGCTGTGTATTAAACTATTAGGGGGGTGCTGTGTATAACACTATTAGGGGGTGCTGTGTATTAAATTATTAGGGGGGTGCTGTGTATTAAACTATTAGGGGGGTGCTGTGTATTAAACTATTAGGGGGGTGCTGTGTATTAAACTATTAGGGGGTGCTGTGTATTAAATTATTAGGGGGGTGCTGTGTATTAAATTATTAGGGGGGTGCTGTGTATAACACTATTAGGGGGTGCTGTGTATAACACTATTAGGGGGGTGCTGTGTATTAAACTATTAGGGGGGTGCTGTGTATTAAACTATTAGGGGGGTGCTGTGTATTAAATTATTAGGGGGGTGCTGTGTATAACACTATTAGGGGGGTGCTGTGTATAACACTATTAGGGGGCGCTGTGTATTAAAATATTGGGGTGCTGAGTATAACAATATTATTGGGGTGCTGTGTATAACACTATTAGGGGGGTGCTGTGTATTAAATTATTAGGGGGGTGCTGTGTATAACACTATTAGGGGGGTGCTGTGTATAACAGTATTAGGGGGGTGCTGTGTATAACAGTATTAGGGGGGTGCTGTGTATTAAACTATTAGGGGGGTGCTGTGTATAACACTATTAGGGGGTGCTGTGTATTAAACTATTAGGGGGGTGCTGTGTATTAAACTATTAGGGGGGTGCTTTGTATTAAACTATTAGGGGGTGCTGTGTATAACACTATTAGGGGGGCGCTGTGTATTAAAATATTAGGGGGGTGCTGTGTATAACACTATTATTGGGGTGCTGTGTATAACACTATTGGGGGGTGCTGTGTATTAAACTATTAGGGGGGTGCTGTGTATAACACTATTAGGGAGGTGCTGTGTATAACACTATTAGGGGGGTGCTGTGTATAACACTATTAGGGGGGTGCTGTGTATTAAATTATTAGGGGGGTGCTGTGTATTAAACTATTAGGGGGGTGTTGTGTATTAAACTATTAGGGGGGTGCTGTGTATAACACTATTATTGGGGTGCTGTGTATAACACTATTAGGAGGTGCTGTGTATTAAACTATTAGGGGGGTGCTGTGTATAACACTATTAGAGAGGTGCTGTGTATAACACTATTAGGGGGGTGCTGTGTATTAAACTGTTAGGGGGGTGCTGTGTATAACACTATTATTGGGGTGCTGTGTATTAAACTATTAGGGGGATGCTGTGTATAACACTATTAGGGATGTGCTGTGTATTAAACTATTAGGGGGGTGCTGTGTATTAAACTATTAGGGGGGTGCTGTGTATTAAATTATTAGGGGGGTGCTGTGTATAACACTACTAGGGGGGTGCTGTGTATTAAACTATTAGGGGGGTGCTGTGTATTAAATTATTAGGGGGGTGCTGTGTATAACACTATTAGGGGGGTGCTGTTTATAACACTATTAGGGGGGTGCTGTGTATTAAACTATTAGGGGGGTGCTGTGTATAACACTATTAGGGGGCGCTGTGTATTAAAATATTAGGGGGGTGCTGTGTATAACACTATTATTGGGGTGCTGTGTATAACACTATTGGGGGGTGCTGTGTATTAAACTATTAGGGGGGTGCTGTGTATAACACTATTAGGGAGGTGCTGTGTATAACACTATTAGGGGGGTGCTGTGTATAACACTATTAGGGGGGTGCTGTGTATTAAATTATTAGGGGGGTGCTGTGTATTAAACTATTAGGGGGGTGTTGTGTATTAAACTATTAGGGGGGTGCTGTGTATAACACTATTATTGGGGTGCTGTGTATAACACTATTAGGAGGTGCTGTGTATTAAACTATTAGGGGGGTGCTGTGTATAACACTATTAGAGAGGTGCTGTGTATAACACTATTAGGGGGGTGCTGTGTATTAAACTGTTAGGGGGGTGCTGTGTATAACACTATTATTGGGGTGCTGTGTATTAAACTATTAGGGGGATGCTGTGTATAACACTATTAGGGATGTGCTGTGTATTAAACTATTAAAGGGGTGCTGTGTATTAAACTATTAGGGGGGTGCTGTGTATTAAATTATTAGGGGGGTGCTGTGTATAACACTACTAGGGGGGTGCTGTGTATTAAACTATTAGGGGGGTGCTGTGTATTAAATTATTAGGGGGGTGCTGTGTATAACACTATTAGGGGGGTGCTGTTTATAACACTATTAGGGGGGTGCTGTGTATTAAACTATTAGGGGGGTGCTGTGTATAACACTATTAGGGGGCGCTGTGTATTAAAATATTAGGGGGGTGCTGTGTATAACACTATTATTGGGGTGCTGTGTATAACACTATTAGGGAGTTGCTGTGTATAACACTATTAGGGGGGTGCTGTGTATAACACTATTAGGGGGTGCTGTGTATTAAATTATTAGGGGGGTGCTGTGTATTAAACTATTAGGGGGGTGCTGTGTATTAAACTATTAGGGGGGTGCTGTGTATTAAACTATTAGGGGGGTGCTGTGTATAACACTATTAGGGGGGTGCTGTGTATTAAACTATTAGGGGGGTGCTGTGTATTAAAGTATTAGGGGGGTGCTGTGTATAACACTATTAGGGGGGTGCTGTGTTTAACACTATTAGGGGGGTGCTGTGTATTAAACTATTAGGGGGGTGCTGTGTATAACACTATTAGGGGGGCGCTGTGTATTAAAATATTAGGGGGGTGCTGTGTATAACACTATTATTGGGGTGCTGTGGATAACACTATTAGGGGGGTGCTGTGTATAAAACTATTAGGGGGGTGCTGTGTATTAAACTATTAGGGGGGTGCTGTGTATAACACTATTAGGGGGGTGCTGTTTATAACACTATTAGGGGGATGCTGTGTATTAAACAATTAGGGGGGTGCTGTGTATTAAATTATTAGGGGGGTGCTGTGTATAACAGTATTAGGGGGGTGCTGTGTATTAAACTATTAGGGGGGGTGCTGTGTATAACACTATTAGGGGGGTGCTGTGTATTAAACTATTAGGGGGGTGCTGTGTATAACACTATTATTGGGGTGCTGTTTATTAAACTATTAGGGGGGTGCTGTGTATAACACTATTAGGGGGGTGCTGTGTATAACACTATTAGGTGGGTGCTGTGTATTAAACTATTAGGGGGGTGCTGTGTATTAAATTATTAGGGGGGTGCTGTGTATAACACTATTAGGGGGGTGCTGTGTATAACACTATTAGGGGGGTGCTGTGTATTAAATTATTAGGGGGGTGCTGTGTATAACACTATTAGGGAGGTGCTGTGTATAACACTATTAGGGGGGTGCTGTGTATAACACTATTAGGGGGTGCTGTGTATTAAATTATTAGGGGGGTGCTGTGTATTAAACTATTAGGGGGGTGCTGTGTATTAAACTATTAGGGGGGTGCTGTGTATTAAACTATTGGGGGGTGCTGTGTATAACACTATTAGGGGGGTGCTGTGTATTAAACTATTAGGGGGGTGCTGTGTATAACACTATTAGGGGGGCGCTGTGTATTAAAATATTAGGGGGGTGCTGTGTATAACACTATTATTGGGGTGCTGTGTATAACACTATTAGGGAGTTGCTGTGTATAACACTATTAGGGGGTGCTGTGTATAACACTATTAGGGGGTGCTGTGTATTAAATTATTAGGGGGGTGCTGTGTATTAAACTATTAGGGGGGTGCTTTGTATTAAACTATTAGGGGGGTGCTGTGTATAACACTATTAGGGGGGTGCTGTGTATTAAATTATTAGGGGGTGCTGTGTATAACACTATTAGGGGGTGCTGTGTATAACAGTATTAGGGGGGTGCTGTGTATTAAATTATTAGGGGGGTGCTGTGTATAACACTATTAGGGGGGTGCTGTGTATTAAACTATTAGGGGGGTGCTGTGTATAACACTATTAGGGGGTGCTGTGTATAACACTATTAGGAGGGTGCTGTGTATTAAACTATTAGGGGGGTGCTGTGTATAACACTATTAGGGGGGTGCTGTGTATTAAACTATTAGGGGGGTGCTGTGTATAAAACTATTAGGGGGGTGCTGTGTATAAAATTATTAGGGGGGTGCTGTGTATAACACTACTAGGGGGGTGCTGTGTATTAAACTATTAGAGGGGTGCTGTGTATAACACTATTAGGGAGGTGCTGTGTATAACACTATTAGGGTAGTGCTGTGTATTAAACTATTAGGGGGGGTGCTGTGTATGACACTAATAGGGAGTTGCTGTGTATAACACTATTAGGGGGTGTTGTGTATAAACACTATTAGAGGCGTGCTGTTTATTAAATTATTAGGGGGTGCTGTGTATTAAACTATTAGGGGGGGTGCTGTGTATTAAACTATTAGGGGGGGTGCTGTGTATAACACTATTAGGGGGGTGCTGTGTATTAAATTATTAGGGGGGTGCTGTGTATTAAACTATTAGGGGGGTGCTGTGTATTAAACTATTAGGGGGGTGCTGTGTATTAAACTATTAGGGGGGTGCTGTGTATTAAATTATTAGGGGGGTGCTGTGTATTAAATTATTAGGGGGGGTGCTGTGTATAACACTATTAGGGGGGTGCTGTGTATAACACTATTAGGGGGTGCTGTGTATTAAACTATTAGGGGGGTGCTGTGTATTAAATTATTAGGGGGGTGCTGTGTATAACACTATTAGGGAGGTGCTGTGTATAACACTATTAGGGGGGGTGCTGTGTATTAAACTATTAGGGGGTGCTGTGTATTAAATTATTAGGGGGGTGCTGTGTATTAAATTATTAGGGGGGGTTGCTGTGTATAACACTATTAGGGGGTGCTGTGTATAACACTATTAGGGGGTGCTGTGTATTAAACTATTAGGGGGGTGGGCTGTGTATTAAATTATTAGGGGGGTGCTGTGTATAACACTATTAGGGGGGTGCTGTGTATAACACTATTAGGGGGCACTGTGTATTAAAATATTGGGGGTGCTGAGTATAACAATATTATTGGGGAGCTGTGTATAACACTATTAGGGGGGTGCTGTGTATTAAATTATTAGGGGGGTGCTGTGTATTAAACTATTAGGGGGGGGTGCTGTGTATAACACTATTAGGGGGTGCTGTGTATTTAAACTATTAGGGGGGTGCTGTGTATTAAACTATTAGGGGGGTGCTGTGTATAACACTATTAGGGGGTGCTGTGTATTAAATTATTAGGGGGGGTGCTGTGTATTAAACTATTAGGGGGGGTGCTGTGTATTAAACTATTAGGGGGGTGCTGTGTATTAAACTATTAGGGGGTGCTGTGTATTAAATTATTAGGGGGGTGCTGTGTATTAAATTATTAGGGGGGGTGCTGTGTATAACACTATTATGGGGGGGTGCTGTGTATAACACTATTAAGGGGGGTGCTGTGTATTAAACTATTAGGGGGGTGTGCTGTGTATTAAACTATTAGGGGGGGTGCTGTGTATTAAATTATTAGGGGGGTGCTGTGTATAACACTATTAGGGGGGTGCTGTGTATAACACTATTAGGGGGCGCTGTGTATTAAAATATTGGGGTGCTGAGTATAACAATATTATTGGGGTGCTGTGTATAACACTATTAGGGGGGTGCTGTGTATTAAATTATTAGGGGGGTGCTGTGTATAACACTATTAGGGGGGTGCTGTGTATAACAGTATTAGGGGGGGTGCTGTGTATAACAGTATTAGGGGGGTGCTGTGTATTAAACTATTAGGGGGGTGCTGTGTTATAACACTATTAGGGGGTGCTGTGTATTAAACTATTAGGGGGGTGCTGTGTATTAAACTATTAGGGGGGGTGCTTTGTATTAAACTATTAGGGGGGTGCTGTGTATAACACTATTAGGGGGGGCGCTGTGTATTAAAATATTAGGGGGGGTGCTGTGTATAACACTATTATTGGGTGCTGTGTATAACACTATTGGGGGGTGCTGTGTATTAAACTATTAGGGGGGGTGCTGTGTATAACACTATTAGGGAGGGTGCTGTGTATAACACTATTAGGGGGGTGCTGTGTATAACACTATTAGGGGGGGGTGCTGTGTATTAAATTATTAGGGGGGTGCTGTGTATTAAACTATTAGGGGGGTGTGTTGTGTATTAAACTATTAGGGGGGTGCTGTGTATAACACTATTATTGGGGGTGCTGTGTATAACACTATTAGGAGGTGCTGTGTATTAAACTATTAGGGGGGTGCTGTGTATAACACTATTAGAGAGGTGCTGTGTATAACACTATTAGGGGGGGTGCTGTGTATTAAACTGTTAGGGGGGTGCTGTGTATAACACTATTATTGGGGTGCTGTGTATTAAACTATTAGGGGGATGCTGTGTATAACACTATTAGGGATGTGCTGTGTATTAAACTATTAGGGGGGTGCTGTGTATTAAACTATTAGGGGGGTGCTGTGTATTAAATTATTAGGGGGGTGCTGTGTATAACACTACTAGGGGGGTGCTGTGTATTAAACTATTAGGGGGGTGCTGTGTATTAAATTATTAGGGGGGTGCTGTGTATAACACTATTAGGGGGGTGCTGTTTATAACACTATTAGGGGGGTGCTGTGTATTAAACTATTAGGGGGGTGCTGTGTATAACACTATTAGGGGGCGCTGTGTATTAAAATATTAGGGGGGTGCTGTGTATAACACTATTATTGGGGTGCTGTGTATAACACTATTGGGGGGTGCTGTGTATTAAACTATTAGGGGGGTGCTGTGTATAACACTATTAGGGAGGTGCTGTGTATAACACTATTAGGGGGGGTGCTGTGTATAACACTATTAGGGGGGTGCTGTGTATTAAATTATTAGGGGGGGTGCTGTGTATTAAACTATTAGGGGGGGTGTTGGTGTATTAAACTATTAGGGGGGTGCTGTGTATAACACTATTATTGGGGGTGCTGTGTATAACACTATTAGGAGGTGCTGTGTATTAAACTATTAGGGGGGTGCTGTGTATAACACTATTAGAGAGGTGCTGTGTATAACACTATTAGGGGGGGGTGCTGTGTATTAAACTGTTAGGGGGGTGCTGTGTATAACACTATTATTGGGGTGCTGTGTATTAAACTATTAGGGGGATGCTGTGTATAACACTATTAGGGATGTGCTGTGTATTAAACTATTAAAGGGGTGCTGTGTATTAAACTATTAGGGGGGGTGCTGTGTATTAAATTTATTAGGGGGGGGTGCTGTGTATAACACTACTAGGGGGGTGCTGTGTATTAAACTATTAGGGGGGTGCTGTGTATTAAATTATTAGGGGGGTGCTGTGTATAACACTATTAGGGGGGGTGCTGTTTATAACACTATTAGGGGGGTGCTGTGTATTAAACTATTAGGGGGGTGCTGTGTATAACACTATTAGGGGGCGCTGTGTATTAAAATATTAGGGGGGTGCTGTGTATAACACTATTATTGGGGTGCTGTGTATAACACTATTAGGGAGTTGCTGTGTATAACACTATTAGGGGGGTGCTGTGTATAACACTATTAGGGGGTGCTGTGTATTAAATTATTAGGGGGGGTGCTGTGTATTAAACTATTAGGGGGGTGCTGTGTATTAAACTATTAGGGGGGTGCTGTGTATTAAACTATTAGGGGGGGTGCTGTGTATAACACTATTAGGGGGGTGCTGTGTATTAAACTATTAGGGGGGTGCTGTGTATTAAAGTATTAGGGGGGGTGCTGTGTATAACACTATTAGGGGGGTGCTGTGTTTAACACTATTAGGGGGGGTGCTGTGTATTAAACGATTAGGGGGGTGCTGTGTATAACACTATTAGGGGGGCGCTGTGTATTAAAATATTAGGGGGGTGCTGTGTATAACACTATTATTGGGGTGCTGTGGATAACACTATTAGGGGGGTGCTGTGTATAAAACTATTAGGGGGGTGCTGTGTATTAAACTATTAGGGGGGTGCTGTGTATAACACTATTAGGGGGGTGCTGTTTATAACACTATTAGGGGGATGCTGTGTATTAAACAATTAGGGGGGTGCTGTGTATTAAATTATTAGGGGGGTGCTGTGTATAACAGTATTAGGGGGGTGCTGTGTATTAAACTATTAGGGGGGTGCTGTGTATAACACTATTAGGGGGGTGCTGTGTATTAAACTATTAGGGGGGTGCTGTGTATAACACTATTATTGGGGTGCTGTTTATTAAACTATTAGGGGGGTGCTGTGTATAACACTATTAGGGGGGTGCTGTGTATAACACTATTAGGTGGGTGCTGTGTATTAAACTATTAGGGGGGTGCTGTGTATTAAATTATTAGGGGGGTGCTGTGTATAACACTATTAGGGGGGTGCTGTGTATAACACTATTAGGGGGGTGCTGTGTATTAAATTATTAGGGGGGTGCTGTGTATAACACTATTAGGGAGGTGCTGTGTATAACACTATTAGGGGGGTGCTGTGTATAACACTATTAGGGGGTGCTGTGTATTAAATTATTAGGGGGGTGCTGTGTATTAAACTATTAGGGGGGTGCTGTGTATTAAACTATTAGGGGGGTGCTGTGTATTAAACTATTGGGGGGGTGCTGTGTATAACACTATTAGGGGGGTGCTGTGTATTAAACTATTAGGGGGGTGCTGTGTATAACACTATTAGGGGGGCGCTGTGTATTAAAATATTAGGGGGGTGCTGTGTATAACACTATTATTGGGGTGCTGTGTATAACACTATTAGGGAGTTGCTGTGTATAACACTATTAGGGGGTGCTGTGTATAACACTATTAGGGGGTGCTGTGTATTAAATTATTAGGGGGGTGCTGTGTATTAAACTATTAGGGGGGTGCTTTGTATTAAACTATTAGGGGGGTGCTGTGTATAACACTATTAGGGGGGTGCTGTGTATTAAATTATTAGGGGGGTGCTGTGTATAACACTATTAGGGGGTGCTGTGTATAACAGTATTAGGGGGGTGCTGTGTATTAAATTATTAGGGGGGTGCTGTGTATAACACTATTAGGGGGGTGCTGTGTATTAAACTATTAGGGGGGTGCTGTGTATAACACTATTAGGGGGTGCTGTGTATAACACTATTAGGAGGGTGCTGTGTATTAAACTATTAGGGGGGTGCTGTGTATAACACTATTAGGGGGGTGCTGTGTATTAAACTATTAGGGGGGTGCTGTGTATAAAACTATTAGGGGGGTGCTGTGTATAAAATTATTAGGGGGGTGCTGTGTATAACACTACTAGGGGGGTGCTGTGTATTAAACTATTAGAGGGGTGCTGTGTATAACACTATTAGGGAGGTGCTGTGTATAACACTATTAGGGTAGTGCTGTGTATTAAACTATTAGGGGGGGTGCTGTGTATGACACTAATAGGGAGGTGCTGTGTATAACACTATTAGGGGGTGTTGTGTATAACACTATTAGAGGCGTGCTGTTTATTAAATTATTAGGGGGTGCTGTGTATTAAACTATTAGGGGGGTGCTGTGTATTAAACTATTAGGGGGGTGCTGTGTATAACACTATTAGGGGGTGCTGTGTATTAAATTATTAGGGGGGTGCTGTGTATTAAACTATTA